>NC_142813.1:54237647-54471769 GCF_049724085.1 Artemia sp. Qi Xiang Cuo
GTGCACGGGGAGAGCCTTTGAGGGTCTGTGGGTCCCTTGGGGGTCGGTGGGCATTGGGGAGGGGGGGGGGACCTGTGGGGACCGGGGTAGGGGCTTGGGGGGCGGGGGAGGGCTTGTGGGGGTCTGGGTGGGCCTTTGGGGCGCCGGGAGGGCCTTTGGGTGCCTGGGGGACATTTGGGGACCGGTGGAGGGCCTTTGGGACCCCGTTGGTCCTTGGGGAGTCCGATGGCTCTTTGGGGGCCGTGGGTATCCTTTGGAGTCCAGATCTTTTGGGGGACCGGGCTCTTGGGGGTCTGGGTGGGCCTTTGGGGGCCCCGGGAGGGCCTTTGGGGGCCGGGGGGACATTGGGGGACCGGTGGAGGGCCTTTGGGACCCCGTTGGTCCTTTGGGAGCTCGATGTGCCTTTGGGGGGCCCGGGGAGGGCATTTGGGGTCTGGGTGGGCCTTTGGGGCGCCGATGGCCCTTTGGGAGCTTGGGGCCTTTGAGGATCCGGGGGGGATAGTTGGGAGCCGGGGGGACATTTGGGTCGGGGATGGCCTTTGGGGGTCTGGGTGGGTCTTTGGGGGCGCCGGTGGCCCTTTGGGAGTTTGGGGGGCTTTGAGGACCGGGGGCTTCCTTCGGGGTTGGGGTAGGAGGATTGAACCCTTTGGGGTTGGGTTAGAGGACCTCACAACACTGTTCAAATGAAACTTGTGTATTATAACGACCACAGAGTTTCACCATTAAATTCTCTTCTAAAATCTCTTCAAAAATCTTCTTTTAAAATGTCTCTATCTGTTTCGCCGAAATAGTTCCATAACCTGTCTAAAACGGTTTCGCCCAAATAATCCCTAAACGTAAATTCTGCGTGTTCCTTTGTTATTGGCATCTCTGCGCTAACGCATTTCAAATTAATATGAAACCTTTTCGCGCGCTAAAACAATTCATCGCTAAGATGTTTCTTGCCTAATTGTTTCCATGGCCTTTGGTTATTAAATATCCTTTGGAGTTCGACCAGTAGAACTGTTCCCGAGGCAAAGACATTAATGATTTGGATCTATTCCTGGAGAAATGTTTCTAGGCGAAAATTATTTAAAGTCTGACAGATGATGTCATTGATTGATTGATCTGTCAAGAAAGGGGAAATCAATTTGTTGTTTCTAAGGGGAAATTATTGATTCACGATAGGTGAATTGAGGTCGACAGCACAGGTGTTCTGACACGTGACAGCATCATGTGGTTTATGGTTTTCACAGTGAAAAAGTTCCTGTTTTTTCAAATTCTCAGTGACAAAAACCTTAAAAACATACAAAAATGTGTCATAATTCATTTTTTTCAAATTCTCACTGACAGAAACCATAAAAACAGACATAAATGTGACATAGTTCATGTTTTTCAAATTCTCATTGAAAAAAACCATAAACCACGTGGTTCTCGTGCCAATACATGGTGTTAAAAAAAAGTTGTAGGTGGCAGCAGGGGTGGGCAATGGGACCTCCTGGCTTTGAGGACCGGGGGCTTCCTTCGGGGTTGGGGTAGGAGGATTGGAACCCTTTGGGGTTGGGTTAGAGGACCTCACAACACTGTTCAAATGAAACTTGTGTATTATAACGACCACAGAGTTTCACCATTAAATTCTCTTCTAAAATCTCTTCAAAAATCTTCTTTTAAAATGTCTCTATCTGTTTCGCCGAAATAGTTCCATAACCTGTCTAAAACGGTTTCGCCCAAATAATCCCTAGACGTAAATTCAGCGTGTTCCTTTGTTATTGTCATCTCTGCGCTAACGCATTTCAAATTAATATGAAACCTTTTCGCGCGCTAAAACAATTCATCGCTAAGATGTTTCTTGCCTAATTGTTTCCATGGCCTTTGGTTATTAATATCCTTTGGAGTTCGACCAGTAGAACTGTTCCCGAGGCAAAGACAGTAATGATTTGGATCTATTCCTGGAGAAATGTTTCTAGGCGAAAATTTTTAAAGTCTGACAGATGATGTCATTGATTGATTGATCTGTCAAGAAAAGGGAAATTAATTTGTTGTTTCTAAGGGGAATTATTGATTCACGATAGGTGGATTGAGGTCGACAGCACAGGTGTTCTGACTCGTGACAGCACCATGTGGTTTATGGTTTTCTCAGTGAGAAAGTTCCTGTTTTTTCAAATTATCACTGACAAAAAACCATAAAAAAATACAAAAATGTGACAAAGTTCCTGTTTTTCAAATTATCACTGACAAAAACCATAAAACAGACATAAATATGACAAAATTCATGTTTTTTCAAATTCTCACTGACAAAAACCATAAACCACGTGGTTCTCGTGCCAATATATGGTGTTAAAAAAAGTTATAGGTGGCAGCAGGGGTGGGCAATGGGACCTCCTGACCCCTCTCTACTAACTTCTTGGACACACGGAGAAGAACGGAGTCGAAAGGAAGTGGATTCTTGGGAGGAAAATGAGTGAGGGGGGTTTGGGGATGGTCCTAATTGAGTAAAGTGATTGTAGGGGTTGGACTGACTGGGCAGGCGTAAGTAAATGGGGCGGAGGATTGTTTCGAGGCATGGGTTCCTGAGGTATACTGCGCTGTATCGGGTATGCAGGGGGATAAGACTGAAATTCGAATGGAACACGAACTAGGGGAGGGGGGGGTCATGAATACTTTCGGCGTCACCCTAAAAAACGTTGGGTTACCTTGTTACCTTGACTGGTAACAGCTGGGACTGCCCAAGTTTGTGCACTTGTTTTTTGTTTGCAGCTCGATTTATTTCGTAAAAAGGAAGGGGGGACATAAATATGCAGGCTATCACACCCAAAACAACGCCCACTTGATGCTAACTTACACAAAGGAACGTGGTCAAAATTACACTTTGTTTTCGTAAACTTGCCAGTGAGGTAAAAACGACATAAATACAATAACGAGCCCTTCTTTTGGTCGCACTTGTTATATAAAAATTGAGAACAAACTCTTGAACTAGCTTCATTTTGTTTTTTGAAGTTACGGGTAATATATCCATGATTATAGGGGCACTTTGAACCTAATTTACAATTTCCTTGCTTAAAAAACTTGCAATTTTTTATAACACTATTATCAGGAATACTTTTTTCCTGCAGCTTGCTTGGAGCACGATCATGTTCAAAATGACATTTATCACCTAATTTGCAAATACCTGCTAAAATTATATTAGCACATTTGCGCTTATTAGCAGAGAAGTCCTTATTATTAGTCAGAATCACTTCAGTACTTTCAAAACAAATTCGTGCATCTCTGATTGAGTTCTCAAGGTGAGGTTTATAATTAGGTTGAATAGAGGTTGTACTGGGGCCAGGTACAGTTTCTAAAATCGGATTAATGTCATTCATAGTGGCGAAAGCGGGTGAACTTAATCCTCTGCTTCCTTCATTAATATTCATTGAACTTGGGGACAATGCTAAAGTTGATGAACTAAATCCTCCGCGTCCTTCATTAATATTCATTGAGCTTGGGGACAATACACTGTTTTGATGATGAAAATCGAAGGTGTTATTTACCTTGTTTGTGATGGAATAATTTGTAAGTTGACTTCTTGAATCATTTTCATAAAATGACAAAAAATCTCTAATTAGCATTAACACATCCGTTAGCTTTTCTTTTAAAGTCAAATTTTTTGCAAAATCTGCTTGTGGTGGGGGGGATGTCGTGACGCTGTCCGTTTGAACATATTTATCCATGCTGCATTCAGTGGTTTGGCATGATACATGCGTTGGACCTTCGGGAAAAACTTCAAGAACTTGGCACTGGGGTGGGGCAGGTAAAATTGTAGGACCAACTGAACTAGCCTCCTGGGACTTGTTTGAGTTTTATGTTGAAACAGAAAGCTGGCTGTGTGGAGGGTCAGGATAAGGAGTAGGACTGCTTAGGTCACTTAGGATGCTAAGAATTCTTTTTCTTTCAACTGGGGCACGAGGCGTTTAGGGGAAGCCAGAACAGGGTACAGAAGGACCCGGAGAAGAAGTAAGGTCTACCTTGGATTTAGTGTAGCAGTCAAGGGACATCCATGAGTTACTCCAATTAGTAATGTCTAATCCGGCACACTTTTTGGTCCCTGCGTGGAGCCAAGAGTCACGATTGGCACATTTAATTGAGTTAGAAGTAACTCGTAATCTGCATTCTGGACAGTATTGTTTTTGTTTTGCCATTTGGACAAAGGTCCTGAATGTAGCTTATTCAGGATTATATATAACTGACTTAAATTACAACTTAAATGACTACTAAGGTCCTTGTTTCAGTCTTTACGGGTTGGGTGTCAGGGTCGCTGCAGTGTTGCATATATTCAGCATTATATATAACTGACTTAAATTACAACTTAAATGACTACTAAGGTCCTTGTGTCGGTCTTTACGGGTTCGGTGGCAGTGTCGCTGCAGTGTTGCATATATTCAGGATTATATATAACTGACTTAAATGACAACTTAAATGACTACTAAGTTCATTGTGTCTGTCTTTATGGGTTGGGTGGCACGGTCACTGCAGTTTCACATATATTTAGGATTATATATAACTGACTTTAAAGACTACTAAGGTCCTTGTGTCGGTGTTTACGGGTTCGGTGGCAGTGTCGCTGCAGTGTTGCATATATTCAGGATTATATATAACTGACTTAAATTACAACTTAAATGACTACTAAGGTTTTTGTGTCAGACTTTACGGGTTCGGTGGCAGGGTTGCTGCAGTATTGCATATATTCAGGATTATATAACTGACTTAAATGACTTCTAAGGTCCTTGCGTCGGTTTTACGGGTTCGGTGGCAGGGTCGCTGCAGTGTTGCATATATTCAGGATTATATATAACTGACTTAAATGACTACTAAGGTCATTGTGTTTGTCTTTATGGGTTCGGTGGCACGGTCACTGCAGTTTCGCATATATTTAGGATTATATATAACTGACTTAAATGACAACTTAAAAGACTACTAAGGTCATTGTGTCTGTCTTTATGGGTTCGGTGGCACGGTCACTGCAGTTTTGCATATATTTAGGATTGTATATAACTGACTTAAAAGACTACTAAGGTCCTTGTGTCGGTGTTTACGGGTTCGGTGTTAGTGTTGCATATATTCAGGATTATATATAACTGACTTAAATTACAACTTAAATGACTACTAAGGTTTTTGTGTCAGCCTTTACGGGTTCGGTGGCAGGGTCGCTGCAGTATTGCATATATTCAGGATTATATAACTGACTTAAATGACTTCTAAGGTCCTTGTGTCGGTTTTACGGGTTCGGTGGCAGGGTCGCTGCAGTGTTGCATATATTCAGGATTATATATAACTGACTTAAATTACAACTTAAATGACTAATAAGGTTTTTGTGTCTTTTACTCATATGACTTTTACTCATAGATAAACTTATAAATGAATTCCACATTGAAACTTTCCTTGTTAAGATCATTGCCTCTTTTCTTTCTAATAGATCTCGAACAGTTTAATATCTAAATTGTTTCTCAGATCATCTCCCCATATTTAATGGCATTCCTCAGGGGACTATTCTAGGCCCTCTCCTTTTTTCTCTTAGGATTAACAGCCTTTCAACCTTTTATGACAATAGATGGAAATTTGTCGATGACTTGACAGTTTTAGAGATATGTCTAATAAGGTTTAGTGTCTAATAAGGTTTTTGTGTCTAATAAGGTTTTTGTGTCTTTTACTCATATGACTTTTACTCATAGATAAACTTATAAATGAATTCCACATTGAAACTTTCCTTGTTAAGATCATTGCCTCTTTTCTTTCTAATAGATCTCAAACAGTTAAATATCTAAATTGTTTATCAGATCATCCCCCCATATTTAATGGCATTCCTCAGGGGACTATTCTAGGCCCTCTCCTTTTTTCTCTTAGGATTAACAGTCTTTCAACCCTTTATGACAATAGGTAGAAATTTGTCGATGACTTGACAGTTTTAGAGATATTTCATAAAAACATGTTTAGCAACCCAATGGGCATGCTCCAAGATATTGCCCGTGAGGCCTCTTCCCTTGACGTGACAGTTAACCCTTCTAAATCCACAATAGTCTCAATAAGTTTCCTTAAATCCCCTCCCCTTTTTCTTGCTCCTATTTCTCCTGAAACCTCTGTCACATCTCTTAAACTCCTTGGTGTTACAATTTCTTCTAATTTGAAATGGGATGCCCATATGAATAATATCCTACGACAAGCAAACTCCTCGCTTTCCCTCCTTAAACTTTTAAATAAATTCAGTTGCCCCCAATCACATTTACTACAAGTATACATTTCTTTTGTGCGTCCCATATTAGAGTACGCTTGTCCTGTGTGGCACCCTAGCCTCTCTAATGAAGCAACACAAAAAATTGAAAATGCCCAAAAGAGAGCTCTAAGAATTATTTTTAAAGAGGGCATGATACCATATTTGCATTTGTTAAATATTTCAAACCTAGAGACCCTCGAGAGACGAAGAAATAATTTGTGCCTCCGTTTTGCAAAAAATGCCATAACAAACCCTCAGACGGCAAGTATTTTCCCCAAACGTCACTCCCCATCCAGATTACGGCCGCCTCGAGCTGTTTCTGATCCCATCCCTGTTTTGTCCCCCATTCACTGCGTTACTTCGAGATACGAAAGAACTTGTGTCCCCTTTTTTACAGGACAAATGAATAAAATGTCACAATAGTTTCTTTTTTCCCTCTTTTTGTCCCTCCCCCTTCTTGACCAGTTTTCATTTTTAACTATTTTATTGACTTACTGCAGTTGGATTATTGACAATCTCTTAGTGTCCCTTCTATTTTATCCTCAGGTATTTCTAGCTCTTTTTTTTGTTTCTATTCGTTTATTCCCCCCCCCCCCTTCCTTTTTTTATGTCCGTTCTAATTCTTTTTCCGATTCGTATTTGTGTAAGTTTAGTATGACCAGTTTTTATCTTTTTAACTTTTTAATTGACTTTTCAGAGTTTTAATTATTGACTGTTAAATGATTGTTCATTATGATTTTTCTATTTCGTTGTTGTTGTTTCATTTTTGCCAGTTTTAGTGCAACCATTTATATTGTCGACTCCGAAGTCCGAATTCGGCAATTTGTGGGCTTGTGATAGTGATCTTTTTGAAATAAATAAATATCTCTTATATGCAACACTGCAGCGACCCTGACACCGAACCCGTAAAGGCCGACACAAAAACCTTAGTAGTCATTTAAGTTGTAATTTAAGTCAGTTATATATAATCCTAAATATATGCAAGACTGCAGCGACAGTGCCACCGAACCCGTAAAGGCCGACACAAAAACATTAGTAGTCATTTAAGTTGTAATTTAAGTCAGTTATATATAATCCTTAATATATGCAACACTGCAGCGACCTTGCCACCGAACCCGTAAAGTCCGACACAAAAACTTTAGTACTCATTTAAGTTGAAATTTAAGTCAGTTATATATAATCCTGAATACATGCAACACTGCAGCGACACTGACACCGAACCCGTAAACACCGACACAAGGAACTTAGTACTCTTTTAAGTTGTCATTTAAGTCAGTTATATATAATCCTAAATATATGCAAAACTGCAGTGACCGTGCCACCGAACCCATAAAGACAGACGCAAGGACCTTAGTAGTCATTTGAGTCAGTTATATAGAATCTTGAATATATGCAACATTGCAGCAGCCCTGCTGCCGAACCCATAAAGACTGATACAATGACCTTAGTAGTCATTTTAGTTTTAATTTAAGTCAGTTATATATATAATCCTGAATATATACAACACTGTAGCGACCTTGCCACCGAAACCGTAAAACCGACAAAAGGACCTTAGAAGTCATTTAAGTCAGTTATATAATCCTGAATATATGCAACACTGCAGCGACCCTGCCACCGAACCCGTAAAGACCGACACGAGGACCTTAGCAGTAATTTAAGTCAGTAATTTATAATCCTGATTATATGCATCACTACAGTAACCCTGAAGCCGAGCCCGTAAAGACCAACAAAAGGACATTAGTAATCATTTAACTTGAAATTTAAGTCATTTATATATAATCTTGAAAATATGTAACACTGCATCGACCCTGCCATCGAGCCCGTAAAGACCGACACAAGGACCTTAGTAGTCATTTAAGTAGACATTTAAGTCATTTATACATAATCCTGAATATTTGCAACATTGCAACAACCCTGCCACTGAACCCGTAAAGACCGACACAAGGACCTTAGCAGTCATTTAAGTCAGTTATATAATCCTGAATATATACAACACTGTATCGACATTGCCACCGAAACCGTAAAACCAACGAAATGACCTTAGCAGTCTTTTAAGTCAGTTATATAATCCTGAATATATGCAACACTGAAGCAACCCTGCCACCGAACCCGTAAAGACCGACACAAAAACATTAGTAGTCATTTAAGTTGCAATTTAAGTCATTTATATATAATCCTGAATATTTGCAACACTGCAGCGACCCTGACACCGAACCCGTAAACACCGACACAAGGACCTTAGTAGTCTTTAAAGTCAGTTATATATAATCCTAAATATATGCGAAACTGCAGTGACCGTGCCACCCAACCCATAAAGACAGACACAAGGACCTTAGCAGTCATTTAAGTTGTCATTTAAGTCAGTTATATATAATCCTGAATATATGCAACACTACAGCGACCCTGACACCGAGCCCGTAAAGACCGACACAAGGACCTTAGTAGTCATTTAAGTTGTAATTTAAGTCAGTTATATATAATGCTGAATATATGCAACACTGCAGCGACCCTGACACCAAACCCGTAAAGACTGAAACAAGGACCTTAGTAGTCATTTAAGTTGTAATTTAAGTCAGTTATATATAATCCTGAATAAGCTACATTCAGGACCTTTGTCCAAATGGCAAAACAAAAACAATACTGTCCAGAATGCAGACTACGAGTTACTTCTAACTCAATCAAATGTGCAAATCGTGACTCTTGGTTCCACGCAGGGGCCTAACTGACTTAAATTACAACTTAAATGACTAATAAGGTTTTTGTGTCGGCCTTTACGGGTTCTGTGGCAGGGTCGCTGCAGTATTGCATATATTCAGGATTATATAACTGACTTAAATGACTTCTAAGGTCCTTGCGGCGGTTTTACGGGTTTGGTGGCAGGGTCGCTGCAGTGTTGCATATATTCAGGATTATATATAACTGACTTAAATGACAACTTAAATGACTACTAAGGTCATTGTGTCTGTCTTTATGGGTTTGGTGGCACGGTCACTGCAGTTTCGCATATATTTAGGATTATATATAACTGACTTAAATGACAACTTAAAAGACTACTAAGGTCCTTGTGTCGGTGTTTACGGGTTCGGTGGCAGTGTCGCTGCAGTGACGCATATATTCAGGATTATATATAACTGACTTAAATTGCAACTTAAATGACTACTAAGGTTTTTGTGTCGGCCTTTACGGGTTCGGTGGCAGGGTCGCTGCAGTATTGCATATATTCAGGATTATATAACTGACTTAAATGACTTCTAAGGTCCTTGTGTCGGTTTTACGGGTTCGGTGGCAGGGTCGATGCAGTGTTGCATATATTCAGGATTATATATAACTGACTTAAATTACAACTTAAATGACTACTAAGGTTTTTGTGTCGGCCTTTACGGGTTCGGTGGACTCTGTTGCCATAGACTGGCACTATGTTGCCATAGACGCGGCATACAGAGCCATAGACTGGCTCTAAGTCATCTTCAACAAGAGTGCCCTTCCCTTGGTAAACTTCAAAATCATATACAAAACCTGACACACCGGCTCTTGTAAACACTTTTATTCCCCACCTCGTCGGCTTTTTTGGTAGATATTGTCTCAAGTTGCTTCGCCCCTTGAAAGGAATCATTTGCTCGTCAATTGAATGGTGTTCTTCGGGGCTGACTTCAAGAAACTTGGAACGGATATGACTCAGGACGGGTCGAATCTTGTATAGCTTGTCAAATCCTTGTTCTCCAGGTTTCTTAGCTTTATTGTTGTCGTTGAAATGAAGAAAACGTTTGATCTTGTCAAACCTTTGTCGGCCCATCTTGTCGGCAATTTGAGGGTATCTGGTGGCTGCTTCCCAGTGCAATCGATAATAGGGAACTTTTATCCCTCCCAATAGTAGAATAATGCTAATGAAAACTTTTAGCTGTTCGACAGTGAGGCAGAGGTTGCATCCCTCAGTTTGAATTGCAAAGACGTTACTTCGTTCAACTATCAGCTCAAGAAGTTCATCGTTAAAGAATTTTTGGAAGTATTTCAGTGGAGTCTCCAAGATGCCCGAAACTTGGCGTGGCTCTCCTTTCCAAGACAGATCAACATTTTCTATCTCTGCTTTTCTCCAGTCGAATTTTTCTTGGACTTTCGATTTCTTCTTTTATTTTCCAGTACTTGTTATTACCGGTTGCTGTTGCTGACTGGAGGGTGGAGTTTCCCCCGAGTCATCGTCACTGGGTTCAGTTTTAGCCTCCACGTCATCCTGTTCCAAGAAGAAGTGGAGATTGTCCAGTAGAGGCAACAAGTCTGCATCAGGATCATCGATAAGATCTTCTGGAGACAGGAAGTCTGGATCATTGTCATCATCATCGTCGGACCAATAAGACAACATGTCTTCTCGAATGTCAAAAATATACTTGGCCGCCTCTTCTGCGTCAATTCGGCGATTTTGAGCTCGTTTTCTTAGTCTGTCGTAAGATTCCGCCATCTAAAAAGAAAACAAAAATTAGTTATTCGTTTCAGAATTTTGAGCCACGATCGTCCGATGTTGTATTTTTACAACAGGAGGAAGTTTATCTTGCTACTGATCCAAATTCTTGCACATTTCGTGAATTTCAACTACAGTAATTCTAAACGGTAGATATTTTATGCGCATATGACATGCAAGGAATCTCCCACCTTTTCGTTTTGTTTCCAGTTTCTAGCTTAGAAATTGCCAACCTTTTCATTCGTTTTTCTTATCCCTTGGTGTGGTGACTCACTTTTTAGGCCACATGTCAAACAGCAGCCCCCCGAAGGTATCAATCGACTGCCATCTTTCAGCCCCATCGAAAGATGTTGATAAAAGCAGTATTTTTTTACTGCTAGATGGCAGTCCAAGCTCGAAAAGTACAGTGTTGTTTTTTTACAACAATTGCCTCTGTAGGGTTAAACCAGTAAAGCAAAAGCTAATGTAGTTTGATGCTGCAGTAGCAGTAGTAGTAGTGTAGTTAGTAAAGGTGGTGGATGCAGTGGAGATGCAAAAAGTAGACTAAACAAGACCCACACTTTTCCATAGTTGAAAAATGTTTGGAAGAATAGGAAGATATGTTTGTGAGCCAAGATTCGAATATTGGAAGCTCAGGTGATGGTTGTGGTCAAGTATGGTTCTGAAATGTGGGCGCTCTGAAAGACGGAGGAGGATTTATTATATATTTGCCAATGGAATTTTCTACGGATATTTTTGGGTACTCGTATGACTGACCATATTTCAAATAGTAAGCTGTACAAAATACGAGGTTCGATCCCGTCTTTTAGAGCTGTAATAAGAGAAAGGTTGAAATTTCTCGGACGCGTCCTGCGAATGAAAGATGACAGAATACCAAAGGTCCTCCTTTTGGACCAGCCAACTAGGGCCAAGCGAATAGCAGGTCGACCCTAAATTGGCTGGGAGGAGGTCGTGAGATAGGATTTAAGGGAAATTGAAAATTTTCGGAGGGTGTTAAGAGGGAGATTATAAATAGATTGGGATGAAGGAGGAACGTGTTTAGCCATGTTAGCCTCAGGTGGTGCTGTTGGATTGATGCTGCATTGAGTCATTTGTAGTAGTAGTATGCTATTGCAAAGTTGTTTCTTATTTTGTCAGTTTTTTTTTGCCTATTTCTAATTAATGCTTGATGCTTAGTCCAATTAAAAAAAAAAAACTTGCTTTTAAACTAAACATAAGAAGCATCATTAAAAATAAAAAAGAACAGAAATTGTTCCGTCTCTGAGGGGGGCTGCTTGCTTTTGAATACCTTAATCTTTGCACTAAAGTTTTGAGTACTTTAAAAAAGTTTCTTATTCCACTTAAACGACCTTTTGTATTTCAGGAGTCATTTTTAAAGGATTGGAGCCAAAAGTCAAATTTTAGCGTAAAGGGCGAGAAATAGAGGAGAGGTAATTACCCTCATATACAAAAAATTCAGATTATCTTAGGTTTTAATATTGCTTCTTATTTTCTGTTGACCTAACTGGTTTTCTTTAAACTTAATTTCTGATCGTTTGACAAATAATACAGATAAATCTGACCCCTCTCCTCTATAGAAAATCAACCTTCCCTCAAGAGCTCCTCCATGCAGAGTTCCTCCCGCTTAAAGTCCCCCTCCTCCTGGAATACATCCCCGAACAATTCCATACTCATTGAAAATCCCCCCCCCCTCCAGAAAATTTCAATTGCATCTGAAAAATTTCCTTTAGCCTACTTATAATTGAAAAAAAGTTTTGTTTTCATTAAATTTCTTATTATTTTTCAAATCATACCGGAGATCCTCCTCCCATTTGCAAAATTTTTCTTTTAAATCCCCCCCCCTCCACTATGGAAAGTTTCTACCGCTTAAAATTTTCCTTGGAGAAATACTATCATGGAAAATCCCCCTCCCACGAAAGATCCCCCTGACAATTCCAAATTATTCGTGAATTCCCCCCAGATAATTTCTCTGGAACATCTTGACATACAAAATTGAGTCGCCAAAGAGAAAGTAAGACAAGTAAAAAGAATTTCGTACAGAATTTCTGTGTAATTTCCCCGTGTAAAATTTTCATTGAAGTATCATCACCGGAAACTTCCCTCCCAACTAAAAGTTCTCCCCATTTAAAATACCCATTCCAAAAAAATTCCCCAGTGACTTAGTTTGGAATAAGGATTAAGTTTGAAATAAATTACAGTAAATTAAATTGCAGGAAGGAGGGTGCTATGTGAAATGAAATGAATTTTGGCGCGATCCGCGGTGATAGATTGTGAGCGTTTATGAACTATTTTTTTTGGATATAAGATCACCGAGGAGAACACCTTCCGTAGGCAGAGATTTTATCTTGTAATAGTTTTACTCAGGCGAAGGTGGGGTAGTGGCTTGGGGTAACCCCCTTGCATTTCCTTGGCACATAGTACCAAGTCGATATTTATATGCTATCACTATTAATTAATAAATTGCTGCCGTGGCTTCTTAAAAGTTGTACAATACAGGAAGCAAAGTTTGCAATGAGAGCCTCAGTCTCGCAACCAGAGGAACAGTTATTTGCAACAAATATGCTGGGGGTTGTGGTCACCTCTGCCATAACCGCTGTGAAATTCTTCAGAGCATTGAGAAAGACAGTATTATAATATATCAGTGCTCTAACTGCTGCGAGAAATTTGCTGATAAACCTGCTTCCCCACAGATCCTGCCTCCTTCAAAGACTCTTTTTTATTCACCAGTTTAAAGCTTTTTCCGGCACTGTCTACAGTTAGGAATTTCGTCGGCCTCCTGTATATCTGCGTGTGCAAACTTCTATTCCACTGATCATCTTGATCAAGCTAGAAGCCTCCAAACATCTCTAGTGAATCCCACGCATAAACTCCTCGCATGTCGCGGCCCTTCTGCTAAGCAAAGCCTGTCAAAGGATATTTTAGACATCCTTATTTCTGAGGATGCAACCCCTCGCTTGCCAAATCTGAAATTCGTTATGACTGCAAGTGATGCGATACCTACGATAGATACGGATCAAAATGCTCACTTTAGCCGTGCCATTCAAACCTGGGACCGGCATCTTTTTAGCATTATTGATAAACTTGATTACGTCACAAGTAAGGTAGCGGAAACTCCTGTTTTGGTGAAAGAGCGCTGTGACCGAGTACAGAGCGAGGTTTTGAGCTGTATAAGTAAACAAAAACTTAATGATAAATCTTGGCCTCCGCTGAATAGCGAGTCAGAAACAGTGGGTCTTGTAGTAGATTCACCACCACCAGATTGTGATGATCCCTTAAAGCATGAAGCTTTTCTGAAATCGTTGGATGGAGCTGATGGTATAGTGCGGATTTGACTTTCTAAGGAATCAGGATCCCAGCAACCGAAATGGGTCATTAATATGAAAAGACAAGACGCCGAAAACTTGAAAGCCTGTTTGAATAATAAGGTCGGAAAAACTGGGGTTCGGAAATCGAGAATTGTCGGTTTATTATCAAGAGTGGACTTCCCGATCGATCCAGAGAGTGTGTGTGCTTCTAACCAACGTATTGAAGAGATACAGCACATCGGTGTTTCGAAATCATATCGTGCATACTTCCGTTTGGATACGGCTAAGTCTCATTATTTGTGTCATGGGATTCACATTGGCTACGAACATTTTCGGCTTACTGAGTATAAGTTTTTACCGCAAATGTGCTACAAATGCGGGTCGCTAGAGCATATATCTTCGGGCTGCTCTAGCGTGGAACGTTGTCTCAAGTGTCTTGGTAGTGAACACTCTCATTCTAGAAACAACCCTTGCTAGAATGAACCTTGTTGCTTCCATTGTGGATCTCATGAGCATACTGGATTTAGCTTTCGCTGCAAACGATTAACCGAAAAAGTTGCAAAGAATAAAAAAAATGATTAGTGCAAAGATTATATTTCTGAATCTGAATGGATTTGGTGATAAACAACATGTATTGCAGTCTATGCTGCGCGATCTGGATATTTTGTGTCTGCAAGAGCATCACCATCTGGACCACTCTACTAGTCTTCTTTCAAGCCTGTCGCAGCAGTTTAGGTGTTTTATATCTCCAGCTACACCTACAGCTGAACGCCCATCTGGAGGCGTTTGTATTTTTATTCGAGATAATATTCCAGTTTCAGTGTTTGCCGTTAATCGTTATTTTTGTTGCTGTTCGAATACCAGGTATTATCGTTTTCTCGTGTTATTTACCAACAAATTATAATACTATTGATTCGGATTGTGATTTGAATTTTGCATAAAATTGATAATTATTTAAATAAATAAATAAATAATTATTTATTTATTTGAAATCATGTAGGCCGGTGCTATTGTTGATAAATTTTTAATTATGTGGTATCATAATGATTTGAGGCGTGGGCTTTGGGTTCAGTGTGGTGTCTCATTTTTCTTCCGAGTATATCTAATGTATTATTATTTCTTTCCATCATTTGTTATTATTATTTTTTTTTAGGGTGCCTGTTTTCGAGTATAACTCACTGTGTAGGCACCCTCTGTAAATATTTTCTTTTCCTTTGATTCAAATTTTACAAGTGTTATTTTGTCTTGTAGTGATTTAATGAGAAATTAAAAGAACTTGAACTTGTTTAGAATTATCGCGATTTCTGGCGAAAGCTCCGTCAGATTTCCAGTGGCTTATTTGCGGGGATTTTAACTGCATCATTGCTATCTCTGATGTCCGCTCCTCCGCTCTTTTATCTTTGTTTTCGGTTTTTACTAAAGTTTCAAAAGATGCGGATTTTACGTATGTCCATAATTCTGGTTCTTGCTCTAATCTAGACCATATGCTTGTTTCCAAAGCAGCGTTATTGTCACAGCCTGTTCATGTTGGATTGGATATGCTTATTAGTGACCATTTTTACCTTTCTTTTCATTTAAATATTCAAATTCCATCTTTTAAAATTGTCCATCGTTCTAGTCAAATTGTAAATAAAATGATCTGGGATTGGGAAAAAATGTGCAAATATCATGAAGAATCTGATGCTCTTTTAGGTAAAATAATTGTAAATTATCCTAAGGATGTTGATCAAATTGATATTGATCTATTTTACCTTGAAATTGTTCATAGTTTAAAAGTCGGGGTTAATAAAGCATTTACGACTGATTCTTCCCGTCTTTTTTCCGTTTTTTAGGGTTTCGATTACCATTGAGCCGGGTCGCTCCTTACCTACAGTTCGTTACCACGAACTGTTTGATCTTGGTGTGCCTTATGAACCAACTTTAGCTCTTTGCCGTGCTTCTATTTCTAAAACAGTTAAAAGTAGAATAGCGTCTAGTTTCGGGGCAGTAATTTGTCTTCGCGATCTTGTTTCTCAGAAATCACTGGCTCGAGTATATAATACAGTCGCTTTGCCTCAGATTTTAGTTTTTTCATCGCTTCTCCCGTTTTTTAGAATTAGTAATATTGCGCATGTAAAAACCACATTTTTAAATTTTGCTAAGTTCCTTTGCCGCTTTTCTAAATCTGAATCAAATACTTGTTTAATGAATACATATAAAACAGAAAACCCTGTTGACGTTTTGGAGAAAAAGCAAAAGAAATTTTTTTTTCCAAATTACCTCTTTTTTCGCATAATTTATATAGAGCTTAATTAATTTTATTTTATTTTATTTTTCTTTCTTTTCTTTTATTTATTAATTATAGAATGAAGTGTTAATTTGTGAAGTGTTAATTTAAGTATTAATTTATTATTTATTGAATGAAGCGTTAATTTGTATGGTAAGTTTGATTGAAGGCCTTTGTGTACTTGTTGTTATATAGTTTAAAAGAATTTTATGGCCTGTTGATTAGTAGTTTTTTTTTTTTTTTTAAATTTTACTCTTCGTATTCAGAGGAAATAAAAAGTTTGAATTGAATTGAAGTTGGTATCTTAATAATAAATAATATATGTAAACATTGGACAAATTTTATGACTTACAGCCCCTTCCCGGGGGTGGGGGGGGGGTGAAGCCATCTCCAAAGGCATGGTTATTTGACCTTTCCATTATGCGAGACAGAATAGCTTTTTCGAAATTTTGATTCGATAGTTTTTGGGGTAAAGGGTCGTAGGAGGGGCGTTAGATGAGTAGTAAGGGTGTGCACAGTTTCAAAGGGACAAGGAAACTTATGCCCTGGTAAATTTAGGATTGGGGATGGGTTATGTTAAGTTGTATTACATATCGCCATCCAATAAAAACCTATAGGGGAGCACGAGGTGGAACGGGGTACTATCTTTAAAATATTTTTTATTAAATAGAAGGAGTCAATATAAAAGGCTACAAAATTTCATAAAAGTATCTTGTATTGTTGTAAACAACGTTTCACACTCATATTGTAAGAAGTGAACACAATCATTATTTATTTAATTAAAATATAAAAATATGTCAAATACCCTGTTCTGCCCCGTATCCGGGGCAGAACAGGGTGGTAGTTAAAACAGTTTATTTAACTAAGTAAAACTGTTATTTGGCTTTTTATTTATTTTGATTAAGGGAGCAACTCAATTTTAAACATATTCTTTCATCGAATTAATCTGATTATGATTAATTTAATTAATTAATTAATCTGACTAATAAAAATAAAACTATAATTTGGCTTTTTTCCATTTTGCTTAAGCCAACAAAACTAGTTTAAACATATTCTTTCATGACATTAATCTCATTCTGGATTACAAAATTCACATACAAGGATAGCTTCATCGTCCTCGCTGTCAATTCCTGCACAGGAATTGTGAGCCTATTTCTTATATATGGAACAGGCAATCCAATCCCCAGTTGACCTTGAGTAACACTCACAACAATATAAACATTCAGTCTAATATGAGGAGAACCGGAAAGTCCTTTGATGCCTTAGAAAATACGACAATTTTTTAAACCATACTAAGAATAGCTCAGCGGTCATCCATCCAGTGCTGTGAACCTCAGCCCAACTCCCTGGAGGTAGTCCTAGCTCAAACTCCTTCTGCAGTTTCTTCCTCGGAAAAACTAACATCGGGGGCATGGATCCACTTGGAGACATGCAAATAAGGCAAGTTACGGTGTCCCCATTTCTGTAGAAGCTATTGCACCAACTTGTCGTTTACCCTTACAAGCAATGGTTTTTGAAGGGTTCTTAGGGTTCACTGAAACACCAGTTTCATCACAATTAAAAATATGCGACGCTGTAAGTTTGTGCTTATTTACCAATGGAGTGAGTAGCGAAAAAACTATCCACCGCCACTCTATTAAATCCCATAGCTCTTGCACCAGATGTTGACTCTGGTTCACGAATAAATAGAGTAGGATTTCTCTTAAAAAATCTGTTGACCCAGTCTTGACCAGCTATTTCATTTTGAAATATATAAGCTATGCCATTTCTTTGAGCTAATTGGTAAGCTAAGGTACGTAAGTCCTTCATTGTCAGACCAAATAACCGCGACTCCCTAGTTTTTAAGTACGTCACAAGTTCCTGTTCTTGGGTAAAAACGGTTTGAAATTTCTCTGCAGTTTTATCAATCAGATACTCAGGATTTTCCATTTTTTTCTTAACATATCTTTCAAGAGTAGTTTGGGGAACGTCAAACTCATTAGAAGCATTCAGGCAGCCACAATAGCATTGTTCATCGCCTCAATAGACCAGGATTGTCTGTTTGTCTTTCTCTTATACACACGGACCATCTGAAAATAAATTAAGAAAAGATACTGACCCGATTTTAACGACTGGTCAGATTAAAATAGTGCGGGGCGGAATGGGGTACTTCCCCATTCAGCCCCACCCTAGGAACACAGGGAGGTTATTTGGAGGTTATGTTTATTGGAGGTTATGCTTATTGTTTGGAGGTTATGGCCACGCAAAAACTTCAAGTAAAGAAACAATAAGGTGACTAAAACAAAGCCCATTGAACGTATTACAAGCATGAATAGCTACAGATGTAATGCAAAGAAGCGTGTTAACTTTACCTTGATTACAAAATCAATAAAAGTTGCAATCCAACAGCAAATAACTAGACGACAACAGGTTCACACATCAAACGAAAAGAAACCAAACCAACATGGATGCCACAGTTCAGCTATACCGAGCTGGAGTAATTGTGGCTATTGCCGCTGGGCGCAGTACCTTTTTTGCCATCTAAAAATCACTTACCCCGTTCCGCCCCTTACCCCGTTCCACCTCATGTTCCCCTATGGCTTTATTTTCTACATTTTAGGGATACAGGTCTTAAGGTCTTTTTCCAGCCTGTTTTGTCAATCGCGGAAATGTTGGAGAGGAAAAAAGTATATTTCTCGAAATACAGGAGGGGTGAAAAATTTTTTCATTGAAGTTACTGAGAAAAAACATTTTTCGTTGTAGATACTAAAAAATGATTTTCGAAATTTAGAGGGGGGATACAAAAAACCTATGCTGGATTATTCCCCCCTTCACAATTAACACAACTTATTTGCCTTAAACATAGGAATATGTACCGAAAATCATTCCAAGGTGGACTGAAAAGTATTTAGTCTATTACGGCCTTCATGTTGGGAGTTGTTTAGTTTAAAAAACCAGCGAATAATACAATTTTTTTTCAATCTTTTTACTGCGGTCTTTCTAATATTTTTCTTTATTTCTTTTATAATCTTTGCTCTTTCCTTAGATTCGAGTTTTAATCTTTTTAAACGCTTTTTAAAGGCATTTTACCCAACACTGGGGTTGGGGTGATAACAAGAGTGGGAGACTTAATGTAGACCTTAAAGAAAATTTGAAGTAAACTTTCTGTTCATATTTGCTCTCTTTAGCCCTAAAAAAAAAGAAGAAACTTCAAAAAAAAAAAAAAAAATGTTGTAAGCAGAATTATCCCCCTTCCCAACTATGAAGTCAGGTTAAGGTTAATGGAGTGGACCAATATTAGTTTATATTTGAACCGTAAATACCCCTCCTTTAACGATTATTCAGCATTTTTATCAACTCTTGTTTTCTTTTTACAGCTATTCCTTTCAGCTGTGCAGTAGATCAATTGACGAATTTTTGTTTTAATTAGCATGGAAGATTCTTGATCAACATTCCAATATCTCCTTTCAGCGTTTATATTTTCAGTATATGTGACTAATGCGTTTAAAGTCTATTTTTAAGTTATATTTTTGGTAAATGTATTTTGAAAAACATTTTATAAATATATGTCAAACAATAAAATTGCTTTTTGTTTAAATTTTCCAACTAATAATTTAATTAAAAATGTATGAATCTGTGTAAATAATATAATAAAGCTCTGTCATAAATTTTCTTGAAGAGTTTTCTTGAAGTAATAAAAAACATTTAACTCAGAATATTTAATTTTTGAAGAGTACCAATTGAGATCCAGTTAACGCCGGTTTCTCTAAATTGGGACTCTGAGTTAGGGCTTCCACTCTTGAATATTGAAATTCGGGAACAAGTCTTAAAAATTCGGGGACAAATCTTAAGAATTCGGGGGCAAGTCTTCAAGATTCGGGGATTTTTCAGAAAAAAAAAATGGAATTTCGTTGCAAAAATTTGGGAGCCAAAATTGTTTTAGCTTCGTTTTCAGGCTCCAGTAGTCCGCGTAGAAAATCAAGCCTTTTAAAAAATAGGTTTTAGAGCCAGATCCTGGGATTGGAACCCATAGCTGAAAACTCTTATTGCTGATATTGTGACAAAAACTTCAAAATTGTAAAAAAAAACAAATATTGTTTGCGGCTTCTAGATAAGTAAATTAAACAGAAAAAATGCAACCTATAAGTATGGGGTAATATTAAAATTTAAAACAAACAAGAACTAAACAAGTAAACTTAAACTAAAAATGAAATTTTGACGACAATTGACACATTATTGGTTTTTCATACTACTTCTAAGGTCTTAGGTGTTTACCCCCCCACCCCAAAAAAAAAAAATTAATCCCCCCACGGAAAAAACGGAAAATAACCCCCCCCCCTCCTTTCACAAAAAATATTCCCCCAGAAAATGCTCCCCCTCGGAAAATATTCCCCGCGGAAAATATCCCCGCAAAAATCCTTCGGAAAATACCCACCCCCCTGCGGAAAATACCCCTCGGAAAATACATTTTTTTTCATTGTTTGTTTCTACTATGCTTTCCTTTCTTTTGGTAACCTCATAATTACTTTATAGTCACCGATTGACCCCCAACCCTCTCACCAACCCTGTGACCATCCATGTTCCAAATATAATACTTATTGCAGTCTCATTTCTATATCAGCCCATCTAATGCCTGGAGATGATAGCTGTAGGCTACAAATCATATAAAAATTACTTATTCTCTTACTTTGCACTAATATTATTTGGCATTATTAACCAACTGTTCGTGATACGTTTGAGGATAAAGGGTGATATGATAAATATAAATCTCAGATAAAAAAGAAAAGAACTTAAACTTTACACACCGAATGAAAGAAAAATTTAAATGGTAAGAATTCCCGGCAAAAAGATCAATTCCTTCAATATATTATGCCTTCAATCATTAAGCATTAAACATTAATAGAGTATGTCCAAAACCGAAACTAACAAAACAAAACCAAATTTAAACTTATGATTCGGCTTTCTAAACAATTCTAACTGAGCGTTCCGTTAAACAACTTCAAGTAAAATTCTTGGCTAATTTTGTCAAGATTGCTTGACCACGAATGATGTACATGTAAGAATCTTATAGCATTTGGAATACTGGATTCGAAATGCTTGAATCTAAATAAAAGAAAGTAATACTTTTGAGAACATATAATGAACCGTCTATAATTAAATTCTATCGGTCTGGTTTTTATGCAAAGTAACACAGGAGACGAAAATTAACGAATAAGAGAGTAGTGAAAAATCATGGTATGTAAAGTAATGTTTGCTAGGGATAGTCACTAGGGGTCAAACCGTGGTTGAGGGCTTTTCGGGAAAATTTCGGGGATTCGGGGAACCAAGTTTTTTTTCGGGGAGACACATAGATTTTCGGGGAAATCCCCGAAAAATTCGGGGATACTGGAAGCCCTGGGTCTACTGTAGAAGTTTAATACAATCCTTAGACCAAAATATAGTGAACGCTGTTATAGCCATATTTATTTATGTTAATAGGGTTGCTAACTTTTTCTTATATCAGCTTCTAGGCGTTTACCCCCCCCCCTCCCGTGAAAAATAAGGCTTTCAAAATTTGAGTTTTTTTTTTTACTTTCTTAAGGGGAAGGAGTTTTGACACTTGTGTATTATGCGCCACTCACTCAAGTTTACGCTGTGTAAAATTCAAGAACACGCCAGTTTTTTCGTTAGTTTCTTCGTTACTTTAGAAATAAATTTAGAAATAAAATTATAAATTTATAAATTTGCATATTAGGAGGGGAGGGGGGTAAAGTATAGCGGGTCTGCATGCAAAATGTTTTTGGTACAATTATTCTGCATATTAGATAGATAGATAGAGAAGCGTATTTTAAAGCCAAATATACGGCCATGAACATAGTATAATAACATAAATGAAAGGCACAAATAACATAACCTTTGATCAGCGATCATCATAAAACACTTAGAGGAAACACTACATTAACCTAATAATAGTACTTAATACTTGGAAAAACAAAAACAGTCATTGAAAAAAAAACTTAACACTTGGAAAAAACACTTAATTGAAATATTTCATTTACTTTATACTGGGATTTTTTTTTTTTTTTTTTTTTTTTTTTTAGGTAACAAAATTTCCAGATACCTCGCTATTCTTCTTTAATTTTTGAGTGGCCATACCTAGTAAGAATTGTTTTCTGACTTCAAACTGTCCAAATACTTTACCCCCCCCCCCCCTTATGTGCAAATATATAGCCCAAATTATATATTTCCCATATATTCTGTCACTTGTCTTTGTCTTGTCTTGCACTAAGCTGAAAAAAACTAACGAAGAAACCTGTTTGTCCTCGAGTTTTACATAGCGTAAGCCTGAGTGAGTTGCCAAAAATACACAAGTACCAAAACTCTTTTCCCCTACGGAAATTAAAAAAATAAAACTAAAAAAATCTCAAATTTAGAAAGCCTTCTTTTTCACGGAGGGGGGGGAGACATTTTCCAGGGGAGGGGGGTATTTACCGGGGGAGTAACGTATTTGGACAGTTTGAAGGCAGAAAATAATTCTTTTTAGGTATATAGCCACAAAAAATTACAGACGAATAGTGAGCTATCTAGAAATTTTGTTAACTAAAAAAACAACAAAAAAACCCGGTATTTTTCGGATAGGGGGGTAATCAACGGGGGGGGGGGTAAATACCGGACACCATATATTTAATATATACATTGAATATATTTTGAATGTATTTTTTTGCATCGTTTGGTTGAATTTGGATAATCCGAAATCGGATTTAATCGATGCCAAGATGAAAATCTTGCTTATATGAAAAGGATTGTCAGTGATGTTAGATAATACTGTTACTTACCGTACTAAGAAAATTTTCAAGATGAGCTGTGAAGCTCACTGAGTTGTGAAGTTGTGTGCTCGCTGCTCAGTTGTGCAGGAAACAACTGATACTTGGAACATTAATAATGGTATTTACAAAAAATATCTTTAAAGATAGTTTATATAAGAGTTTTTTTGGAGCCTTGATGAAAAACAGGCAAAAGTTTCTCTAGCAACCTACCAATTCTCGGCTGTACTGATAATTTAAATACAAAAACAATAATGCGTGCTTGTACAAAAAAGCAGTGTTATAATCAAACAGTTCGTGGTAACGAACTGTAAGTAAGGAGCGACCCGGCTCAATGGTAACCGAAACTCTAGAAAACGGGTTTTTGATGCCAATAGATATATCAAAAGAATCAGATTTCAATGCTGATTTCAAATATATAACTTTCATCAAGTTTAGTGCAACCCATCAAAAGTTAAGCGCCTGAGAAAATTTGGCTGATTTTCGAAAAAAGGGGGAAAGACCCCCTAAAAGTTCTAGAATCTTAATGAAAATCACACCATCATATTCAGCGTCTCAGAGAACCCTACTGTAGAGGTTTCAAGCTCCTATCTACAAAAATGTGGATTTTTGCATTTTTTGCCAGCAGAAAGATCACGGATGGGTGTTTATTTGTTTGTTTGTTTTTTTTTTTTTTTTTTTTTTCCCAGGGGTGTTCTTATCGACCAATTAGTCCTAGAATATCTTGGAAGGACCCATTGGAACGGAAATTAAAAGTTATAGTGCCCTCTTTAAGTGACCCAAAAAAATGGAGGGTAACATGGCCCCCTCCCACGCTTATTTTTTTCCCAAAGTCACCCGATAAAAATTTTTAGAGAGCCATTTTGTTCAGCATGGTCGAAAATATGATAAAAATTTCTTTTGGGATGATTTGATCCCCCAAAGTACCCCGAGGGAGGGCTAATAGATATGAACTTTACCCAATGTTAACATATAGTATTGGTTATTGGGAAGTATACAGAAATTTTCAGGAGGTTTTTTTTCTGGGAGTGGGAGGGAAGGGTGGGTCGGGGGTTATGTTGGAGGATCTTTTTATGAAGGAAGGGTTTCATGGGGGAAGGGAAATCGCCATGAAGGGGGCGCCGGACTTGCCAGCATTATTTATTGGTTATTGGGAAGTATACAACCATTTTCAGGAAGGATTTTTTCTGGAGGGGGGCTAGAGGAGGGAGTTACTCTGGAGAATATTTCCGTGGAGGATGTTTCTTTGGGGTAAGGGACATTTCTATGAAGGGGGCGCCGGATTTCCAAGCATTATTTAAAAAACGATCAGAAATTAAATAAAAAAAAACCAAGTTTTTTCAACTGAAATGTAAGAAGGAATATTAGAACTTAAAACGAACAGAAATTATAACGTATGTGAGGGGGTTCTCCTCCAAGTCAATACCTCGCTCTTTAAGCTACAGTTTTTTTTTAGTGCTTTCAAAAGAGCTATCTAGTCTAATTAAACGGCCTTTGTGATTCAGAGGTTTGTGAATAAAATTTTTTTTTAACTTTTAACGTAAAGAGCTTGGTATTGACTAAGGGCAGAACCCCCTCATATACGTAATAACATATACGTAATAAAAAAAACAATAAAAAAACAAGCGATACGGCTCAATAGTAATCGAAACTTTTAAAAACGGAATTTTGATGTCAATAAATGTATCAAAAGAATGTGTTTATAATGCTGATTCTAAATATATAAATTTTATTAAGTTTAGTATTACTCATCAAAGGCAACAAGCCTGAGGAAATTTACTCGATTTTTTAAAGAGGGGGAAACATCCCCTACAAGTGGAAGAATTTTAATGAAAATCACAACGTCCGATTCAGCGTATCAGAAAACCCTATTACATAGGTTTCAAGCTCATATCTGCAAAAATCTGCAACTTTGAATTTTTGCCAGAAGAAAAATATACGAATATAGAAGTTAGTTACGTAAGTTAATTTGTAAAGACATTCATTTAGCAAAAGAAAAGTAAAATTTTTATGCAAATAAAAGCTGCATTAACTAAAAAACGATCAGAAATTAAATAAAAAAACAAGTTTTTTAAACTGAAAGTAAGGAGCGACATTAAAACTTAAAACGAACAGAAATTATTCCGTATATGAAAGGGGCTGTCCCCTCCTCAACGCCTCGCTCTTTACGCTAAAGTTTGACTCTGTCTCACAACTTTATTTTTTAAAACAATAAAAAACTTTAGCGTAAAGAGCGAGGCGTTGAGGAGGGGACAGCCCCTTTCATATACGGAATAATTTCTGTTCGTTTTAAGTTTTAATGTCGCTCCTTACTTTCAGTTTAAAAAACTTGTTTTTTTTATTTAATTTTCACAAGTAGGATCGTAAGATACTTTGGATAAGATACAGTTAGGGATTTAGATTCATTTTAGAGGTTTCATTCACCTATCTCAACAGCCTCCCGAATTAACAAAAGTGCATTCAGCTAGTCTTTTTTTTACCCAACAAATTTTTGTCATGCAAGTAAAGAGCGATGTTGCAACTTAAGGTCATTCGATATCTTAAAGAATCGCCCACTCTCATCCATTATAAACTTTTAGTTTGTGTAAGCAAACTATTTATAATTGATTAGGCGGGCGTACCATAGGCCTAATTGGCAGAGCTTGGATAAGAGATCCTAAAAAATGATTGAAAACTATTATGAAACTGAGAACTAAAAACAAAAACTACTTAGCTCCCTCGTTTTTTCCGGAGATAGAGATAATTAGTTATAGCGGAACTTAAATATATTATCAATACGTATGAATTTAGTTTTTTCTATTAACTTAGAATTTTAATTAAATTAGATTAAATTAGAATTAATTTATAATTTCTTTTTAAAGTACAGAAAAGGGCAGTTCCTAAAAGTGTTTTAGCGTACCTGCTCGGACAAAACGCTAAAAACAATGCAAAAGAATTATCATTTGAGTAATTTGGCCACGTCAGGAGTTCTCTGAGGTGTCATCCAGCTTTTTTTAGAAACTTGCCAAAAAAAGGAAATAAAATTTCACTGTCTTTTCAGTCAAATTTCACAGTCAAACCAGAAATTCTCGACAGCTTTCGATGACAGCTAGTTCCCTGGGAATATTGGCTAATTAACCCTTTGTCTTTGAGACGGTCAGCCGACGCTAAGACTCGCAGATTGATTTTTGCAAAAAAGGGAAATAGAATTTCACTGTCTTTTCAGTCAAATTTCACAGTCAAACCAGAAATTCTCGACAGCTATTGATGACAGCTAGCTCCCCTGGAATATTCGCTCATGGACCGCTTGTCTTTGAGACGGTCAGCCGACGCTATGACTCACAGATTGATTTTTAAGGTGTCGCCTCACCTTAAAACATGCAAAAATTACTTGTGTCATGGCATTCGAGCTCAAAACGAGCACAATTTATCCTACAAATCAGGAGAGCTTTTTGTTATCTAAACTCTTAGCTAATAGCTGTTATATTTACGGATGTGATCTTAACAGTCGAGGAAGTAGGCTACTCCGATTCTAAATCTCAAAAACTGTCTGTGAGGGAGGGAGGGGGGGGGTAATTGTCTTAGCTTCTGAATGGTTCAGATATATCTATTAAAAAATAGTCTGCATATTATTTACTCGGAATCGAACGCACAGTGCAAGGACGCCTTCAAAATAATGTTTATTTGACTTCTACACAATTTCCTATATTTCAGCTTCAATTTGACCATTTTGTACGTTTATTAGTCCCACCCCCTCCAAAAAAATACAGTCTGTTTAATAATCTAAATAGAGTGATGAAATATTTGCTTTGGCTATGTACCAAAACTTGTCAAGTTAATGCTATTCGTCGCTAAAAATATCGTTTTAATTTGATGATTTTAATTATTGCGTTTTTTTTGCCATAGCTTAAACATCAATCTTGGTTTTGAAATTAAAAGAAAACTGGTTCATGTTTAAAATAAGTTTATCGACATGCACTGAAAAGAATCTCCCTGAGGCTCCGTCCTAAAAAGCTACTAGGTGTGGAGGTTCATATCTAATATAATTTGAATTTTGCGATTTATGTCCAACAGCTGCGAAGCGGGAATGCCCGCTATGGAAACCGATTTCTAGGAAACATGTAGAGCATAGACGCTTTAAAAATAGAAGGTTAGGTAAAACCATCCATCGTAATGAACAGTAGTTAAGAGAAGTCTTTGTCAATAGAAACAAAAATTCTGAAAAACGAAATTACGATAAAAAATACAAAATTCAAGAAATCCGATTTTTATGATAATTCCATATAAAATTCAGCAACTTTAATGTTACCCATAAGAAATTATTAGGTTAGCACAATCTGAATAATTTCAAAATAAGGGGAAAACACTCCTAAGAAGGGGGCAGTTTTGAGGAAAATTACACCATCAGACTTAGTACATTGGAGGACCAAATAGCAAATGTTTCAAGCCTTTTTCTGAAAAAGTACGGAAATTCGAATTTTTCAAGGGAGCGGATGTGTCTTTGCTCCAATGGAAATGGATGTCTTTGCTATACTTTTTTTTTCAGTAGCAGTGATCGGCTCTAACCGGTGTGGTGGTACTAAAACGTTGGGAGACGGAATTCAAACGCAAATTGAAAGTTCTAGTGCCCTTTTTAAGCAGCAAAAGAGAGTGCCTAAGCAAAGTTGCAATTACAGCGTACCCCTACATAGCCAAAACTAATTATATTTCTATTTAATCAAAAAATAAGGCATTGATTAGATAACTTGGTGAAACATTTCCCCAAATCTAATCAGGAATTTCACAAACAAATGAGAAAATACTAAGTTTCAACTATGTAAGGGTACGCTCAATGCAAAAACAAGAGCCTCCTTTTCTTATTAAGATTGTGATTCGAGAAGAAACTTCTTCTTCTTCTGTTTCTTTTTTGTTCTTAGACTGATCGATTAGATTCAAAAGGGACATGAAATACTTACTTTCTAAAGATCAACTCCAGCTAAGTCTGACGGACTTAGCCTTGCCCATTATGGTCTATAAACCACGCCAAGAATAAACATTACGCAAATTTTACGCGTGTAACTATACTGCAAAAATTGTATGAATTACTTTGATCAAAATATGTTTTAATAGAACAGTGTATATTCGTATAGAGGAAAGTCTATAGGAGGCACACAAGCTCAAAAATATTTCAAGCATAATGTAGAATTAATAAAAGCGATTGTTCCAATTGTGATTGTGGTGACGAGGAGACTTTATATCATTATCTGTTTGAGTGTAAATTTTTTGAAAATGAAAGAACTGAAATGCAATGTAAATTACAAGGTTTTTCTTCCTCTAATAATTTTAATATAAATGTTATCTGGTTCATCAAAGAGGCTCGGTATGCCGTTTTGGAATACTTGAACCGAACAAAGAGACTAGATATTGTATAGATTTTTTTTTTCCTTCATTTAATTATTATTAATTGCTAATAATTGTTGTCAATTTATTGTTTTTCTTTTCCTTATTTCTGTGTTGTGTTTAGTATTTTGCTTGTGATTCTCAGTTTTTGACATTTTATGCTATATTTTGTAGATTAGATAGTGAAATACTCTGTACGGGTTCAATCACTGAATAAAATCCTTCATTCATTCATATATTTTGACCAGCTAGGAAATTAGAGATTAACGTACGATAATCATATCCCAATTTACTTAGAGAGCCCAAAGATAAAACATGCGTTTATCGCTACTAATATGAAATAGCTATATTATTTTTTTTAATCAGATTTTCTCAAAATCGAGTGCTTTCCATCTTGGTAGGCCCCTTGAATCCTTTGGTTTTGTCCCCTCTCTCTAATAAAAGGAGAAAACCATAAATTACGCTTCTATTTAGTTACTTTTTCACTTTTTTTACTTTTATTTAACATAATGAAAAAAATATAAACCATTGCAAACATAAATCACTACGCTAGGGAAAAATGAAATTGATTTTTGCTAATGCGTAGCAATTGCCCGCATTAACATTCCCAGAAACATCTTAAATTAGTGTATTAATTAAAAAAAACAATCACCTTCTACCACATACCTCCAGGGCAACAACAATCATCACATACAACTACAGCCACCCCATCCACCTACTCCTCCCTCTAGCCCTACAACGCAATCATACCCCCCCCCAAAAAAAGAGACAACAACAAAAAACTATTTCCCCAAGCAATACTCTTTTAATATATTTTTAAACTCCTTGTGCTCAGCCACCCTAACACTCACAGAAAGCGAATTCCAATACAGAAGGGCCAAGACTTCAAACCAAAACCAGATCTCTCACTATTTTCAATTTTAGTGATATTTATTTTTCCTTCATCTTTAGTCATTGGGTAGGTACTGCCGCCAATGATAAACCAAAGTGGATAGCACAAAAGAAAACTACAGAGATGACTATCCTGTACTTCCGTATTAAGAACTATTCTTTACCTCCACTTGTTTGTTTTTGTGACGTATTTTCGTAAAACACTATTCCTTAAGCGTATGTCAGAAAGGGAAGCCAAATAATTCAACCTTTCTTAACTGCTATTGTATTTACCGATTGTTGCTAAATTTAATTCTGAGCTGCCAAAAAAACGCAAAGCTTGAATGGTTCGTTTGTGTGAAATTTTAAACCAGCAAAAAGAGCAAAATATATACATAAAAATAAAACATAAATAGCAGTAAGCAAAATCTTTTCCCATAAGACGATAACGATACACCAAATATAAAGGTACTAAAAACAATTTACTAATTTCAGGTGTGGTTCCAGAATAGAAGAGCGAAATGGAGGAAGAAGGAGCACACGAAAAAAGGTCCAGGACGACCTGCTCACAATGCACATCCCCAGAGTTGCTCTGGAGATCCTATTCCCCCTGACGAGTTAGAACGAAAAGAGAAAGACCGGAGAGAACGAAAACTTTTGAAAGGACTTGAAAAGCAGCAGAAAAAATTAGCTGCTAAGGGTATTCACGTAGATATTGCAACGCTGCGCAGTGAATATGAATTAAGAACACGTGATGGCAATGGTGTTGAATTTGATGATAGAGCTCTAAGTAGTGCGAGTGATTTCGCTGATAACTTAAGTTTTGACAGAATTTCCTCTAGTGCAAGATCAGAAGAGGCTAAATCTGAGAATGAAACAAAAAATGAGAAAAAGTCAACCTCATTTTCTATAGAAAGTCTACTTTCCGCCAACGCTAGATAATATAGTTCTTTTGTTCTTTTTTCTAGAGGTTTCCGAAATAGAGTTCTTCGTTATTTCGTAGAGGGTATTTATTCTTCTCTTTTAAAAGCCTTCCACCAAACAGTGTTGTATTGCTAAATAGTGTGAAAAAACTAGGCTCTGCATATTGAGGAAAAGAAGGTGATCGAAACTGTTAAATGAAATCTTGCCCTTTTCTTGTATTAACCCTGCAGTTTTGGACGTTGATGTGATAATGTTATTTTTCCTACATATGTAAATAAGAAAGGATGATCTAGAGAATGAAGCTTTCTTAGACAGTTTATAAAATAATAAAGTTTAAAAAATGTACGACCAAGGCCAAATTTTTAATATCTGTCATTAGCAAAAGATGAAAAACAGAAGAAATAGATAATGATTAACAATTTTGAAGTTTTGTTGCTGAGTTGTTGGGGAAGTATGCAATTCTGTAAAAAAGAATTTTTATTTTTACTCTTATATCTTTCTTGAAAATCATTTGCTGACGATACGTGTTGATCATGTGCCCCAAACATCCGATTTCTGAATGCTTTAGCCTTATACACTGTTTACAAAATCACTACTCCCAGAGTTCGTCTTTTCTTATTTCTACGATGAAAAGGCAACGTGCTGTTTCGCATTATCGTTGCTACAAACATACATCTCGCCTGTACTTTAAAAATTTGAAGTTTACTGAATTAAGATTATCCACATCCCTTATTTCTACTATGCATTTTACAATAACGTTTAACAACGTTTACTTAATTGTCGTGCTATATCGGAAACCTTGATATTATTAATTATATCGTTCAATCTCTCGGAGTATCTATTTCTAAAAAGTAGATCAATTGAACTATATATATAAAGGCGTAGAGTGCAGGGAGGTTAAGGGGCTAAGGCTCGTCCCAGCAAAGCTCGGGAAGGGCCTTGCCTTTATGAAACTTGGGTTCTGAAATGTATATGTGTAGTTTTTTGTCTTTTTGTTTTTATAATATTCGTAGAATTGTTAAATAAGATACATTTTCTCTTGGGGTCAGTATTAATTTAATTTTGATAAATGTTAATTTACTCTCTGAAAAAACAACTCTCTGGAATTAACTAAGCGCAACTAAGGAGGCTATCATTTCGCTGGGTGTTGTGAATTCGAAGAATCTGGGTTGATTAAATTTGTTTGCTTTTTTATGCAGAGAAATAAAACAATAACAGAGAATCCGAGGACAACAAAACTGTAACAGCATACTAAAAGAGAAAACAAAGCACACATATGTAGTGTAAACTACCCAAAAATTTCTTTAAGGGGACTATAACTTTTAAACTGTTTAATATATGGAACTGGATTAATTTGCCGATATGGCTCTAATAGGAAAGAAAACCCAAAAACTCTCTCAAAACTGTCAATAGAATTAGAATATTCACCGATAGTTGATTAAATTTCTCCTTCTGGAGTTGACATTATATTATAAGAATCTTCACCTGTAATCTTCAGTTATCTTAGTAGATAATGTGATTCAGTCATTTATGCAGGATTTTTTCGGGAGAGGAGGGTTAATGAAAACCCTCCAATTGAGGTGGATCACAGAACAAATAGAAGTAAACATGGGGGAGATCTTGGAAATAGTGCCATTCCTGGGGCCCAGAGAGGAATTCCACTTACATCTCTATAAGCAGGGGCGAATCTCCAGCATTTTTTTTTGGGGGGGGAGAGGGGTCCATATCTTGATAGTCAAAGGGCATGGGATGTATACTATTATTTCTCCGCATTATTTGGGGGAGGGTAACTGACCCCAGTTGCAAGCCCCCAAACGACGCCCCTGGCTATAAAACATGTATGTAGGCATTTCTTTACGGAGAAAGACAATATATTTGGGAGGAACAAAACCCCAAAAAATAAGCTAGAATCCTTGGCTGCTTCTAAGCACGGGCCCTACTCTCTTTTGGCAGCCCTATCTGCGCAAGAGCGGAGGAAGAGAGTGGGAATCCCCTGGACCACCTAATATTTATGGAAAGTAAAAAAAATTATATCATTAAAAAAAAAAATGCACAAGCGAAAGAAGCTTTTTTCAAACCTTTTCTCCAGGAATTTTTACAAAGCCTAATCCCTATTTTTTTTTTTTTTTTTTTTTTTTTTTTTTTTTTTTTTTGTATTAGCCTTCCCTTCCCCTCATCATTTTCAGTCTTTTCCAGGCTTTCATATAAATGCCACTGGTTGGAACTTAAGCACCAGCAGATATGATTTTCAAACGAAAAATCAATTAAGTTTAATCATTGTCTATGTTTTCCTATTTATCTGTTTATTTACCCTTGAATGCTAAGAGTAGAGTAAATGAAACCTACGAAAATTTAGACACTCATATAAAATTTATTTTATATTTATTTGCGGGGGTCCAGGCCTAAAGCCTCCCTCCCCTATTCGCTTGTACATGTATGTACTGAAAGCAAAATTGGGCTTAGAACAAGATATTTCATAGATGATCTCCCGAATCCTGTTGACGTATGATTATATTAATAAGGTAGGCTGTTGTCAATGCCATTGCATTATGGCAACGTCTGAACTATAGTTGACTATAGTTAATTTCATCAAATCATTGTAAGGTTTAAAATAATCATATTTCAGAAGTCAGCCATTTAGCCAAAGGGAGCTGCAGACCCCCCCCCTTCCCTAAAAGAACAAATATATATTACATAGTTTTGGATTATGTAATGACCACTTTTTATTATTTAGACCCTCCTCTCCCCCAATATTAGTTAGACCCTTCAAAAACACAATTCTGGGTATGCCTTTATTGTTAATCAATGCGAAGCGGCAAAGTGCCCAGGGAAAATTATGCAATTAAGTACTTGTTCATCTTGCTAATTCATTCTTCCTAGTCAAACTTTTATATTTTGTTCCAATTTATTTTATTGTATACAACCTTCAAATGTATTAATAAAGTTTATGAGCTAATTTACGAATTTTAATAAAATGGTTTAACTGTTGTATTTAGGTTTTATCAGGCACGTACACAAGACATGAGAATTTTCGATATTCTACCTACTTTTTAATAAAATCGGTCTGTTTTTGCCTCTTTATTTTATTTGATTCTCCCCAACTCCCCGTTTCAGAAATTAATTTTTGTGCACACACTTGTTTCAATTCACTTGTGAGAAGTTGGCTCCAGAATTAAGAGAGTTGCCATACATGCGTAGCTGTTCTGTTGAGCTTGGCTCGTAAGTAGTGGCGTAATTTTACCAAAAACCCGCTTTAAGGGGAGGGGCAAAGTGGAAATTAGAGTGATAACTGTAAAATGATCCATATAGTAATTAAAAAGGTAGGAAACTGACCTGTTTCTGTTGATGCTTGAATTATGCAAGCTTATTTTAGTATCGACAAGATTTTTGGAGGAATTCAATTTCAGCCAGGGGGCAAACTGGGTTCTTGCGGGGCGGCTGGAGGTACGGGAATGGCAGCTGCGCCCCTGCTCGTAAGACTATCATAAGCAGTGGATCAGTGCTTTTTCTGTCTTTTTCATTATCATTCTCGTTTCTTCTTTCTTTCTTAAGAAAAGTAAAAAAAAAGCTAACAGGCAGCCTTTTCTCTTTGTTATTGTACTTTATTAAATAAAAAAAACAAGTTTTTTAAACTGAAAGTAAGGAGCGACATTAAAACTTAAAACAAACAGAAATTATTCCGTACATGAAAGGGGCTGTCCCCTCCTCAACGCCTCGCTCTTTATTCCGTATATGAAAGGGGCTGTCCTCTCCTCAACGCCTCGCTCTTTACGCTAAAGTTTGACTGTCTCACAATTTTTTTTTTAAAACAATAAAAAACTTTAGAGTAAAGAGCGAGGCGTTGAGGAGGGGACAGCCCCTTTCATATACGGAATAAAGAGCGAGGCGTTGAGGAGGGGACAGCCCATTTCATGTACGGAATAATTTCTGTTCGTTTTAAGTTTTAATGTCGCTCCTTACTTTCAGTTTAAAAAACTTGTTTTTTTTATTTAATCATAATAAGAGGCTGTTCGGTAAACTGGAAAACGAAAACTACTTGGATTTCATCCCGATTTAGAAAAAAAAAACAGCGGAAGAAATTCCAAATGCTAATGACCGTGCTAGAGCTATGATTTTTAGAGCTATCTGTGACGATATTTTTGTATCTAGCTTTAGTCATGTTTCCAGGAGCAACTGCAATCTGGTAAAGAGCTGAAAGACAAGTATAGAGATGTGTAGACGAATACTGCTTGAGCGAGACGGTGCTAGGAAAAACAGGAACTGGAGATGTTCTCCTCGCAAGTGAAAAAAGAGATAATGGCCGAAAAGTTGCAATAAAAAATGTAAAATCAAAAGACGCTAAAATAATCCGAGACGAAATATCTGGAATAATTCTGCCAGTGAAAGAGTAATGGTGGAAAGAAGTGAAAAATATAGAAAGTTATCAAAAATATATTGACTTTTATGTTGATTAAGAAAATGCTGTTATTGTTACAGAATTAAAAAAAAATTCTCTGATTTCAATAAATTTGTGGATATTTTGGACCAACCGGTAGAATTGAAGAGACAATATGTAGATGGTGTAGAAGTATTGAGTGAATACGAGGTGCTAAAGATATTCTTACAAGATTAAAAGATTAGAAGATTCTTGAATCGCTCATAGAGATCTAAGTATAGCAAATATACTGACCATTGACAACTCTGAAACAACAATAATTGAGTTTTGATTTTTCACAAACATGAAAAAGGAATTTTCAGAACTGAATCCTATAGAATAAATCTATTTTTCCATAGATCTTACAACTGCAAAATATAAAACATAATTCTGGGATATGAAGAATTTATTATTTTCACATCATTTGGTTGGATTGGTATGTGATTATACGAAATCAGATTAAATCTCTACAGAAATGAAAAATCCTGTTTCATAAAAATGAAGCTCGGCGAATTGAACTACAAACAGCATCGCTTTCAAAACGATTAAGAAAAAAAAACGATGGTTGGAATTTAGACTCTCGCTTACCTTGCAACACCTATTGTGAAATATTGCATGAGCAAGATAAAGAGAATTTTCAAAAATAGACTAATATCTCATCTCAAGCAAGCAGCTCGGATTTAGAGCTTTAATGGGGATGAGAATTATGTCTTTAAAGGTAGTTTACCAACTGGTGTTCTTCTAGACAGGGCCTCGTTTGAGGGCAGGGGGGCAGTTGCCCTCCCCCCGAATAATGGAGATAAAATATTATAATATATCCCATGCCACTTGGCAATTCAGATATGAACCCCTCTTGCCCCCCTCCCAAATAAAAATGCTGGAGGCCCTGCTTTTGGAGCAACGTTCTGATCCTTTGTATGATTTAAAATAAAATGTTATCAGACAGATTGATGAAAAACAACAGTGTGTTGGTTTCAACCAGTTCCAACAAAAGTGCACAAGTTTTAAATGGTAACAACCTATTCTTGGGTTTATCAAATTAAAAAAAAAATCAACTAAAAGTAAAGAGTAACATTAAAACTTAAAACAAACAGAAATTAATCCTTCTATTAGAGCCCCCCCCCCCTGCAAAACCCCTCGCTCTTCAGGCTAAAGCTTTTAGTACTTTTAGTACTTCTTATTCTAATTAAGAGGCTTTTGTAATTCAGGAGTCATTCTTAAAGAATTGGGAGAAAAAGTCAAACTTTTATCAAACCTTTTGTGACAAAATTCGTCACAAAATCTTTTGTAACGAATACTTCTTGAGCGGGACAGTGCTATGATAATGATTAAGGGCAGTTGTTCTCCTTGCAAGTAAAAAGAGAGATTATGGATTTTTGGAATATTTGTAAATAATACAAATAGTTTTTTGCATACACATTTTTGTATAGAAAATTGTGCATAGAGCAACTGAAACGCCGATTTGAAATATGTGTGCCAGCAATGGCTATGGGGGATATTTAAATCTTTTTCTTATGCAAAAAAACGATTAGAATAATGCTAACAAAGTAAGAAATCTCGCTTAGAACAACATAGACACATTTTGCTGAGACAAAACACTAAACACTTGAACTCTAAAAGAAAGTAAAACCCATTGTTACCATTTGGGAAGAAGTGAGGTAGTGTGCAAAGAAAGCCGTGGCATGATGTATAGGCCCATCTGCATTAAAATTATGCAAATACTGAGTATTAACTAGGGATAATTTGAACCTATCAGATTTTTCAGAGAATTTTCTGATTGGCTGACAAATTGTAGGGAGGAAAGATTTAACAGTGAAATAAAAACTGCATGAATTTCAGTCCAAAATCAATTGTAATTTTATGTCATCTGATTTCCGAAAAAAATAGATGGGGTTAATTTTGACCATCTTGATAATACGATAATATGTGATAATAGGTATCAGTATAAATACGTAAGAACTTCCCCATGATTCCTCTCATGCTTCATTCTCCACCCCCATTCTACATTTTTGAATAGTTTCTCATCATGGCCTTAGACAGATTATGATGGTTTACAGATTGTTACGTCATTCTAATGTGAAATGACTTATTTAACTGTGAAGGTAATAAACACTTAAGGTAAAAAAAAACTTAACCGGAACAAACTCAAAACCCCATAACGGGTTAATTATATAAAAATTCTGGACCTTTGAGAGTAATAAACAATTTTTTCAACTGAAAGTAAAGAGCAGAATTAAAACTCAAATCAAACAGAAATTATTACTTATTTGAGGTGATGCTCCCCCCTCCTCAATACATCGATATTTAGGCTAATGATTTACTTTTTGTCCCAATTCATTAAAAACGACTCTTGCAACACAAGGGTCGCTTGGAAGTAGTTGTGAAAATAGCTAAAATACAGCACAAGGTGGATAGAATCCGGATGAGAAAAGACCTTTTGGTGAACTGTTTTCTGAATAAAAACTTTGCTATAAAATTTGCTGAATAAAATTTTAAACGGAGGTACAATGTCATACTTTCGTTAATCATAAGTTTTAATCAATTTGTTGCTGTTACTTTTTATGCGAACTATATTTTGCTTTTTGTTGAATAAATAAAAAATAGCATAATTTCTTAATATACTCTGAAAGCTGTTTATTACAAAATTATTAATTGGTAATTCCAATATTCAGATTGTTTTCAATCCTGTCAAAAAGGAAAAGAACGAGACAGAATTTCAAAGTTTTGCATCACATTATGACGTTCTAATCGATTCCTAATTTTTTGCATGCTCAATTTTTATTCATTAATTTCGCATGCGTCATAGATACTAAAATGGGATAATCATTGTTTTATTCTTTAATTTCAATTCATAGGGTAGCAAATAAGCAGTTTCAGTTGAATTAGAGAATTCTGTCGTAAATTCAATTTCCCCTTCCTGTTTATACTTTACAGATGTTAAAATAACACATTCCTTATTCAATTGTAATTTCTGAAATATCAAAATTACGCAATAGCAAAAATATTCTGTTAGTTATTTAGTTTTAAGTCACATTTTCGTTTACAATTCATTGTGATTTGTTGCTGTTTCTTGTTCCATGCCTCTTTATTTAGCTGTTGAGGGTTATTTTTCATCTTTTGTAATTTTACACGTGCCATATATACTAAATATTAATTTCTTCCTTCTGCTGATCAATCACAGACTCAGACATGCTAAACTAACATGGTCCTTCATTCAATTGCAATTTCGCTTTGTCTTCAAGCCGGAAATTTTGTCGTGCAAAATTTTGTTTTCAGTTCAATGTGATTTTTGTGCCATTTCTTGTTCCCTCCCTCTTTCTTTAGATGTTCGGAGCAGTTTGTCATCTTGTGTAATTTTCCCTCTGTCATAGATACTAGAACAATAATACCACTACGGGGGGGATGACGTAATTTAAATGTATCTAATATGTCGTCACTCACATGAATTTTTTTTTTGATAAGGCTCTAAACGAATTTTTTTTAACTTGTGACCTATCTAGATCGTTTCCTCAAGCCTGAAAATTCCAGGGTGCTAATTTTCAACAAAAAAAAAATATGGGGCCCTTTTCAAGAACAATTTATAAACAAAGACAAACACATGCTAGTTAGAAGATATTAGGGTACTGGTGCCTTATGTATAACACAGCGCTATAGACTGTACAAGAAAACCAGACATGGAAACCCGTCAAACGGGTATTTGCTAGATAAATTGATTGCAAAGCTCGAATTCTCATTGCGTTTATAATATTTAAACTTTTGTTTTTTGGGGTTTAGGGGGGGGGAAGGTACCTAGGCTAGGTTAGGTTACTTATTTAATATACGCTATGCTTTACCCCTCACCTAGGCCGTTCCCAGAGGGGGGGTAGGGGGATTGACCCCCCCCCCCCCGAAATGTCTTTTGACTTGTAAAAAGTAACAAAAATGGATATAAACAAATTTTGTATGCGTATTTTGAGTTCTTTTTTGTGTACCCCCCCCCACGAAAATAAATCTTTGAGAAAAACCCCCTCCGAAAAAAATCCTGGGTACGGTCTTGCCCGATACAATCCTTACACGTTTTTGTCGATACAATCACCACTGGTTAAAAAAAACACACGTCCGTCACCTTTCTTCTGGCCAAAATACGAAATTCCACATTTTGCAGATAAGAGCTTAAAACCTCCACATTAAAGTTCTCTGGTATGCTGAATCTGATGGTGTGATTTTCATTAAGATTCTATGACTTTCAGGGGATGTTCCTTTTTTTTCGAAAATCATGCAAATTTAGAACCCTGTGAAAATAGAAACCTCACCAGCTTATTACTTTTGACAGAAGGATGTGTTACAACAGCTTAGGACTCTCAAGATTTTAAATTCATACTACAAACCTACCAATCTTACATATATAGGGGCAGTTACACCGTTCTATTTCTACCATTGAGTTTATGGAAACATAAAATAATCGACCAAACCCTTAAAATTTGCAAGTTTTTGGCTTAGCTTCTAACTATATGTTATAACCTGCTTACCATAGTCAGCCAGTGGCGTTAATTTTCAAAAATTTTGGGGGAGGGGTTAATCTTATTATTTTCTCCAATTAAACTATCCAAAAAGACATTTTTCAATGAAAAGCCCCTGAAGTGAGCTAAAGCTAACAATACTCGCTGAAAAACGCAAAATTTTGTCAACAAAGCCATTAGAAAAGGAAAAGTTAAAACAAAATCATATACTAACTTTCGATTTTCTTAACGTTTTCTTTAACCAAAATTCTCCAGGTAAAAAATTGAAACAGGTCCGTAATTAAGGTTTATTTTCGCTCCGTACGTTTTTGCCATGCTTTTTTGTGCATTCTTGCGGTTTTAATATTTCAACGTAAGGCGACAATTCGGCTTATCATTAAATAGCTGAGGTTCAGGCTTATCCATAAGCCGAATTAATCTTACAACTTACTTTTCCTTATTGGCGTCAATTGGGAGGTCACGTATCCCTAAGATTCAGACCCCCTAGATTTTGATAAAAATATTCTTCGGATGTTTAACTACGCCACTTGACTACTAAGGTTCTTGTGTCGGTCTTTACGGGTTCGACGACAGGGTTGCTGCAGTGTTGCATATATTCAGGATTATGTATAACTGACTTAAATTTCAACTTAAATGACTGCTAAGCTCCTTGTGTCGGTCTTTACGGGTTCAGCGGCAGGGTCGCTGCAATGTTGCATATATTCTATACGACTGCATATATATATATATATATATATATATATATATATATATATATATATATATATATATATATATATATATATATATATATATATATATATATATATATATATATATATATGTATATATACAACTAACACCCCTTCCACGCCCACCATTTCCCAAATACATCGAATCAAAATTTTGAGATAGCCATTTTGTTCCACGCAGCATGAAAAGCATGAAGCTTTTCTGAAATCGTTGGATGGAGCTGATGGTATAGTGCGGATTTGACTTTCTAAGGAATCAGGATCCCAGCAACCGAAATGGGTCATTAATATGAAAAGACAAGACGCCGAAAACTTGAAAGCCTGTTTGAATAATAAGGTCGGAAAAACTGGGGTTCGGAAATCGAGAATTGTCGGTTTATTATCACGAGTGGACTTCCCGATCGATCCAGAGAGTGTGTGTGCTTCTAACCAACGTATTGAAGAGATACAGCACATCGGTGTTTCGAAATCATATCGTGTATACTTCCGTTTGGATACGGCTAAGTCTCATTATTTGCGTCATGGGATTCACATTGGCTACGAACATTTTCGGCTTACTGAGTATAAGTTTTTACCGCAAATGTGCTACAAATGCGGGTCGCTAGAGCATATATCTTCGGGCTGCTCTAGCGTGGAACGTTGTCTCAAGTGTCTTGGTAGTGAACACTCTCATTCTAGAAACAACCCTTGCTAGAATGAACCTTGTTGCTTCCATTGTGGATCTCATGAGCATACTGGATTTAGCTTTCGCTGCAAACGATTAACCGAAAAAGTTGCAAAGAATAAAAAAAATGATTAGTGCAAAGATTATATCTCTGAATCTGAATGGATTTGGTGATAAGCAACATGTATTGTAGTCTATGCAGCGCGATCTGGATATTTTATGCCTGCAAGAGCATCACCTTCTGGACCACTCTACTAGTCTTCTTTCAAGCCTGTCGCAGCAGTTTAGGTGTTTTATATTTCCAGCTACACCTACAGGTGGACACCCATCTGGAGGCGTTTGCATTTTTATTCGAGAGAATATTCCAGTTTCAGTGTTTGCCGTTAATCGTTATTTTGTTGCTGTTCGAATCCCAGGGATTATCGTGTTCTCGTGCTATTTACCAACAAATTATCATACTATTGATTCGGATTTTGATTTGAATTTTGCATAAAATTGATAATTATTTAAATAAATAAATAAATAATTATTTATTTATTTGAAATCATGTAGGCCGGTGCTATTGTTGATAAATTTTTAATTATGTGGTATCATAATGATTTGAGGCGTGGGCTTTGGGTTCAGTGTGGTGTCTCATTTTTCTTCCGAGTATATCTAATGTATTATTATTTCTTTCCATCATTTGTTATTATTATTTTTTTTTAGGGTGCCTGTTTTCGAGTATAACTCACTGTGTAGGCACCCTCTGTAAATATTTTCTTTTCCTTTGATTCAAATTTTACAAGTGTTATTTTGTCTTGTAGTGATTTAATGAGAAATTAAAAGAACTTGAACTTGTTTAGAATTATCGCGATTTCTGGCGAAAGCTCCGTCAGATTTCCAGTGGCTTATTTGCGGGGATTTTAACTGCATCATTGCTATCTCTGATGTCCGCTCCTCCGCTCTTTTATCTTTGTTTTCGGTTTTTACTAAAGTTTCAAAAGATGCGGATTTTACGTATGTCCATAATTCTGGTTCTTGCTCTAATCTAGACCATATGCTTGTTTCCAAAGCAGCGTTATTGTCACAGCCTGTTCATGTTGGATTGGATATGCTTATTAGTGACCATTTTTACCTTTCTTTTCATTTAAATATTCAAATTCCATCTTTTAAAATTGTCCATCGTTCTAGTCAAATTGTAAATAAAATGATCTGGGATTGGGAAAAAATGTGCAAATATCATGAAGAATCTGATGCTCTTTTAGGTAAAATAATTGTAAATTATCCTAAGGATGTTGATCAAATTGATATTGATCTATTTTACCTTGAAATTGTTCATAGTTTAAAAGTCGGGGTTAATAAAGCATTTACGACTGATTCTTCCCGTCTTTTTTCCGTTTTTTAGGGTTTCGATTACCATTGAGCCGGGTCGCTCCTTACCTACAGTTCGTTACCACGAACTGTTTGATCTTGGTGTGCCTTATGAACCAACTTTAGCTCTTTGCCGTGCTTCTATTTCTAAAACAGTTAAAAGTAGAATAGCGTCTAGTTTCGGGGCAGTAATTTGTCTTCGCGATCTTGTTTCTCAGAAATCACTGGCTCGAGTATATAATACAGTCGCTTTGCCTCAGATTTTAGTTTTTTCATCGCTTCTCCCGTTTTTTAGAATTAGTAATATTGCGCATGTAAAAACCACATTTTTAAATTTTGCTAAGTTCCTTTGCCGCTTTTCTAAATCTGAATCAAATACTTGTTTAATGAATACATATAAAACAGAAAACCCTGTTGACGTTTTGGAGAAAAAGCAAAAGAAATTTTTTTTTCCAAATTACCTCTTTTTTCGCATAATTTATATAGAGCTTAATTAATTTTATTTTATTTTATTTTTCTTTCTTTTCTTTTATTTATTAATTATAGAATGAAGTGTTAATTTGTGAAGTGTTAATTTAAGTATTAATTTATTATTTATTGAATGAAGCGTTAATTTGTATGGTAAGTTTGATTGAAGGCCTTTGTGTAATTGTTGTTATATATTTTAAAAGAATTTTATGGCCTGTTGATTATTAGTTTTTTTTTTTTTTTTTTTAACTTTTACTCTTCGTATTCAGAGGAAATAAAAAGTTTGAATTGAATTGAAGTTGGTATCTTAATAATAAATACTATATATAAACATTGGACAAATTTTATGACTTACAGCCCCTTCCCGGGGATTTTGGGTAGAAGCCATCTCCAAAGGCATGGTTATTTGACCTTTCAATTATGCGAGACAGAATAGCAGTTTCGAAATTTTGATTGGATAGTTTTTAGAGAAAAGGGCCGTGGGAGGGGCGTTAGATGAGTAGTAAGGGTGTGCACAGTTTCAAAGGGACAAGGAAACTTATGCCCTGGTAAATTTAGGATTGGGGATGGGTTATGTTAAGTTGTATTACATATCGCCATCCAATAAAAACCTATAGGGGAGCACGAGGTGGAACGGGGTACTATCTTTAAAATATTTTTTATTAAATAGAAGGAGTCAATATAAAAGGCTACAAAATTTCATAAAAGTATCTTGTATTGTTGTAAACAACGTTTCACACTCATATTGTAAGAAGTGAACACAATCATTATTTATTTAATTAAAATATAAAAATATGTCAAATACCCTGTTCTGCCCCGTATCCGGGGCAGAACAGGGTGGTAGTTAAAACAGTTTATTTAACTAAGTAAAACTGTTATTTGGCTTTTTATTTATTTTGATTAAGGGAGCAACTCAATTTTAAACATATTCTTTCATCGAATTAATCTGATTATGATTAATTTAATTAATTAATTAATCTGACTAATAAAAATAAAACTATAATTTGGCTTTTTTCCATTTTGCTTAAGCCAACAAAACTAGTTTAAACATATTCTTTCATGACATTAATCTCATTCTGGATTACAAAATTCACATACAAGGATAGCTTCATCGTCCTCGCTGTCAATTCCTGCACATGAATTGTGAGCCTATTTCTTATATATGGAACAGGCAATCCCCAGTTGACCTTGAGTAACACTCACAACAATATAAACATTCAGTCTAATATGAGGAGAACCGGAAAGTCCTTTGATGCCTTAGAAAATACGACAATTTTTTAAACCATACTAAGAATAGCTCAGCGGTCATCCATCCAGTGCTGTGAACCTCAGCCCAACTCCCTGGAGGTAGTCCTAGCTCAAACTCCTTCTGCATTTTCTTCCTCGGAAAAACTAACATCGGGGGCATGTATGATCCACTTGGAGACATGCAAATAAGGCAAGTTACGGTCTCCCCCCTTTCTGCAGAAGCTATTGCACTAACTTGTCGTTTACCCTTACAAGCAATGGTTTTTGAATGGTTCTTAGGGTTCACTGAAACACCAGTTTCATCACAATTAAAAATATGCGACGCTGTAAGTTTGTGCTTATTTACCAATGGAGTGAGTAGCGAAAAAACTATCCACCGCCACTCTATTAAATCCCATAGCTCTTGCACCAGATGTTGACTCTGGTTCACGAATAAATAGAGTAGGATTTCTCTTAAAAAATCTGTTGACCCAGTCTTGACCAGCTATTTCATTTTGAAATCTATAAGCTATGCCATTTCTTTGAGCTAATTGGTAAGCTAAGGTACGTAAGTCCTTCATTGTCAGACCAAATAACCGCGACTCCCTAGTTTTTAAGTACGTCACAAGTTCCTGTTCTTGGGTAAAAACGGTTTGAAATTTCTCTGCAGTTTTATCAATCAGATACTCAGGATTTTCCATTTTTTTCTTAACATATCTTTCAAGAGTAGTTTGGGGAACGTCAAACTCATTAGAAGCATTCAGGCAGCCACAATAGCATTGTTCATCGCCCCAATAGACCAGGATTGTCTGTTTGTCTTTTTCTTATACACACGGACCATCTGAAAATAAATTAAGAAAAGTTACTGACCCGATTTTAACGACTGGTCAGATTAAAATAGTGCGGGGTGGAATGGGGTACTTCCCCATTCAGCCCCACCCTAGGAACACAGGGAGGTTATTTGGAGGTTATGTTTATTGGAGGTTATGCTTATTGTTTGGAGGTTATGGCCACGCAAAAACTTCAAGTAAAGAAACAATAAGGTGACTAAAACAAAGCCCATTGAACGTATTACAAGCATGAATAGCTACAGATGTAATGCAAAGAAGCGTGTTAACTTTAGCTTGATTACAAAATCAATAGAAGTTGCACTCCAACAGCAAAGAACTAGACGGCAGCTGGTTCTCTCATCAACCGAAAGGAAACTAAACAAACCTGGATGCCGCAGTTCAGCTGTACGGAGCTGGAGTAGTTGTAGCTATTACCGCTAGGCGCAGCACCTTTTTTGCCATCTAAAAATCACTTACCCCGTTCCGCCCCTTACCCCGTTCCACCTCATGTTCCCCTATGGCTTTATTTTCTACATTTTAGGGATACAGGTCTTAAGGTCTTTTTCCAGCCTGTTTTGTCAATCAGCGGAAATGTTGGAGAGGAAAAAAGTATATTTCTCGAAATACAGGAGGGGTGAAAAATTTTTTCATTGAAGTTACTGAGAAAAAATATTTTTCGTTGTAGATACTAAAAAATGATTTTCGAAATTTAGAGGGGGGATACAAAAAACCTATGCTGGATTATTCCCCCCTTCACAATTAACACAACTTATTTGCCTTAAACATAGGAATATGTACCGAAAATCATTCCAAGGTGGACTGAAAAGTATTTAGTCTATTACGGCCTTCATGTTGGGAGTTGTTTAGTTTAAAAAACCAGCGAATAATACAATTTTTTTTCAATATTTTTACTGCGGTCTTTCTAATATTTTTCTTTATTTCTTTTATAATATTTGCTCTTTCCTTAGATTCGAGTTTTAATCTTTTTAAACGCTTTTTAAAGGCATTTTACCCAACACTGGGGTTGGGGTGATAACAAGAGTGGGAGACTTAATGTAGACCTTAAAGAAAATTTGAAGTAAACTTTCTGTTCATATTTGCTCTCTTTAGCCCTAAAAAAAAACAAGAAACTTCAAAAAAAAAAAAAAAAAATGTTGTAAGCAGAATTATCCCCCTTCCCAACTATGAAGTCAGGTTAAGGTTAATGGAGTGGACCAATATTAGTTTATATTTGAACCGTAAATACCCCTCCTTTAACGATTATTCAGCATTTTTATCAACTCTTGTTTTCTTTTTACAGCTATTCCTTTCAGCTGTGCAGTAGATCAATTGACGAATTTTTGTTTTAATTAGCATGGAAGATTCTTGATCAACATTCCAATATCTCCTTTCAGCGTTTATATTTTCAGTATATGTGACTAATGCGTTTAAAGTCTATTTTTAAGTTATATTTTTGGTAAATGTATTTTGAAAAACATTTTATAAATATATGTCAAACAATAAAATTGCTTTTTGTTTAAATTTTCCAACTAATAATTTAATTAAAAATGTATGAATCTGTGTAAATAATATAATAAAGCTCTGTCATAAATTTTCTTGAAGAGTTTTCTTGAAGTAATAAAAAACATTTAACTCAGAATATTTAATTTTTGAAGAGTACCAATTGAGATCCAGTTAACGCCGGTTTCTCTAAATTGGGACTCTGAGTTAGGGCTTCCACTCTTGAATATTGAAATTCGGGAACAAGTCTTAAAAATTCGGGGACAAATCTTAAGAATTCGGGGGCAAGTCTTCAAGATTCGGGGATTTTTCAGAAAAAAAAAATGGAATTTCGTTGCAAAAATTTGGGAGCCAAAATTGTTTTAGCTTCGTTTTCAGGCTCCAGTAGTCCGCGTAGAAAATCAAGCCTTTTAAAAAATAGGTTTTAGAGCCAGATCCTGGGATTGGAACCCATAGCTGAAAACTCTTATTGCTGATATTGTGACAAAAACTTCAAAATTGTAAAAAAAAACAAATATTGTTTGCGGCTTCTAGATAAGTAAATTAAACAGAAAAAATGCAACCTATAAGTATGGGGTAATATTAAAATTTAAAACAAACAAGAACTAAACAAGTAAACTTAAACTAAAAATGAAATTTTGACGACAATTGACACATTATTGGTTTTTCATACTACTTCTAAGGTCTTAGGTGTTTACCCCCCACCCCCCAAAAAAAAAATTAATCCCCCCACGGAAAAAACGGAAAATAACCCCCCCCACCTCTCACAAAAAATATTCCCCGCAGAAAATGCTCCCCCTCGGAAAATATTCCCCGCGGAAAATATCCCCGCAAAAATCCTTCGGAAAATTTTCACCCCCCTGCGGAAAATACCCCTCGGAAAATACATTTTTTTTCATTGTTTGTTTCTACTATGCTTTCCTTTCTTTTGGTAACCTCATAATTACTTTATAGTCACCGATTGACCCCCAACCCTCTCACCAACCCTGTGACCATCCATGTTCCAAATATAATACTTATTGCAGTCTCATTTCTATATCAGCCCATCTAATGCCTGGAGATGATAGCTGTAGGCTACAAATCATATAAAAATTACTTATTCTCTTACTTTGCACTAATATTATTTGGCATTATTAACCAACTGTTCGTGATAAATAAGTCCGAAAATATAGAAAACTTGACAAGAAAACAATATGAGCCTAATAACCAAATTTTTACTTTAAGCTGCAATGTAAATTTCCTTATGGATAATATTTTTGGGGTTGCTTACGTTTAAATCCCCTATTCCTGGACCTTTTATACAGTCTATAGCTAAATTTTGCTTCATCAGGGGGGGGAGGGAGTGGTGCATGTTTTTATGGTAAGAAGGTAGTATTTAGGGATAGTTCCTAGGTAAAAATAAATCCTACCATATTTTCTTTATTTTTTTTCTATCTCAGAATTAGCCTTCATGCAGGGTTATTAATTGTTCAAGAGTTAGAAGTTGTAAAGGTAGGCCTTAGATATTTAAACAAATTTACTTGGCTATCCTAAATTTGAGCAGAATAAATTTTTCGTAAAATTTCCTTTGCCTAACTAACCGGTTTGCAAGACCGTAAAAAGATCCTAAAACTGCAGTTTAAAATTTTACGCCCACTGAAAATATTACACGGGTGAAGGTCCAAAATAATAATTGTGAGGGGAGTGCTGAGTGAATACGTTTGAGGATAAAGGGTGATATGATAAATACAAATCTCAGATAAAAAAGAAAAGAACTTAAATTTTACACACCGAATGAAAGAAAAATTTAAATGGTAAGAATTCCTGGTAAAAAGATCAATCCTTCAATATATTATGCGTTAAATCATTAAGCATTAAACATTAATACAGTATGTCCAAAACCGAAACTAACAAAACAAAACCAAATTTAAACTTATGATTAGGCTTTCTAAACAATTCTAACTGAGCATTCCGTTAAACAACTTCAAGTAAAATTCTTGGCTAATTTTGTCAAGATTGCTTGACCACGAATGATGTACATGTAAGAATCTTATAGCATTTGGAATACTGGATTCGAAATGCTTGAATCTAAATAAAAGAAAGTAATACTTTTGAGAACATATAATGAACCGTCTATAATTAAATTCTATCGGTCTGGTTTTTATGCAAAGTAACACAGGAGACGAAAATTAACGAATAAGAGAGTAGTGAAAAATCATGGTATGTAAAGTAATGTTTGCTAGGGATAGTCACTAGGGTTGAAACCGTGGTTGAGTGATTTTCGGGGAAATTTCGGGGATTCGGGGAACCAAATTTTTTTTCGGGGAGACACATAGATTTTCGGGGAAATCCCCGAAAATTCGGGGATAGTGGAAGCCCTGGGTCTACTGTAGAAGTTTAATACAATCCTTAGACCAAAATATCGTGAACGCTGTTATAGCCATATTTATTTATGTTAATAGGGTTGCTAACTTTTTCTTATATCAGCTTCTAGGCGTTTACCCCCCCCCCCCGTGAAAAATAAGGCTTTCAAAATTTGAGTTTTTTTTTTACTTTCTTAAGGGGAAGGAGTTTTGACACTTGTGTATTATGCGCCACTCACTCAAGTTTACGCTGTGTAAAATTCAAGAACACGCCAGTTTTTTCGTTAGTTTCTTCGTTACTTTAGAAATAAATTTAGAAATAAAATTATAAATTTATAAATTTGCATATTAGGAGGGGAGGGGGGTAAATTATTGCGGTTGTGCATACAAAATATGTTTGGTACAATTATTTTGCATACTAGATAGATAGATAGAGAAGTGTAGGCCTATTTTAAAGCCAATATACGGCCATGAACATAGTATAATAACATAAATGAAAGGCACAAATAACATAACCTTGATCAGCGATCATCATAATAAAACACTTAAATGAAACACTACATTCACCTAATGATAGTACTTCATACTTGGAAAAACAAAAACAGTCATTGAAAAAAAAACTTAAAACTTAGAAAAAAAACTTAAATGAAACATTAAAATTACTTTATACTGGGATTTTTTTTTTTTTTTTTTTTTTTTTTTTTTTTTTTTAGTTAACAAAATTTCCAGATACCTCGCTATTCTTCTGTAATTTTTTAGTGGCCATACCTAGTAAGAATTGTTTTCTGACTTTAAACTGTCCAAATACTTTACCCCCCTCCCCTTATGTGCAAATATATAGCCCAAATTAAATATTTCCCATATATTCTGTCACTTGTCTTTGTCTTGTCTCGCACTAAGCTGAAAAAAACTAACGAAGAAACCTGTTTGTCCTCGAGTTTTACATAGCGTAAGCCTGAGTGAGTTGCCAAAAATACACAAGTACCAAAACTCCTTTCCCCTACGGAAATTAAAAAAATAAAACTAAAAGAATCTCAAATTTAGAAAGCCTTCTTTTTCACGGAGGGGGGGAGACATTTTCCAGGGGAGGGGGGGTATTTACCGGGGGAGTAACGTATTTGGACAGTTTGAAGGCAGAAAATAATTCTTTTTAGGTATATAGCCACAAAAAATTACAGACGAATAGTGAGCTATCTAGAAATTTTGTTAACTAAAAAAACAACAAAAAAACCCGGTATTTTTCGGATAGGGGGGTAATCAACGGGGGGGGGGGGTAAATACCGGACACCAAAAATTTAATATATACATTGAATATATTTTGAATGTATTTTTTTGCATCGTTTGGTTGAATTTGGATAATCCGAAATCGGATTTAATCGATGCCAAGATGAAAATCTTGCTTATATGAAAAGGATTGTCAGTGATGTTAGATAATACTGTTACTTACCGTACTAAGAAAATTTTCAAGATGAGCTGTGAAGCTCACTGAGTTGTGAAGTTGTGTGCTCGCTGCTCAGTTGTGCAGGAAACAACTGATACTTGGAACATTAATAATGGTATTTACAAAAAATATCTTTAAAGATAGTTTATATAAGAGTTTTTTTGGAGCCTTGATGAAAAACAGGCAAAAGTTTCTCTAGCAACCTACCAATTCTCGGCTGTACTGATAATTTAAATACAAAAACAATAATGCGTGCTTGTACAAAAAAGCAGTGTTATAATCATAATAAGAGGCTGTTCGGTAAACTGGAAAACGAAAACTACTTGGATTTCATCCCGATTTAAAAAAAAAAAAACAGCGGAAGAAATTCCAAATGTTAATGACCGTGCTAGAGCTATGATTTTTAGAGCTATCTGTGACGATATTTTTGTATCTAGCTTTAGTCATGTTTCCAGGAGCAACTGCAATCTGGTAAAGAGCTGAAAGACAAGTATAGAGATGTGTAGACGAATACTGCTTGAGCGAGACGGTGCTAGGAAAAACAGGAACTGGAGATGTTCTCCTCGCAAGTGAAAAAAGAGATAATGGCCGAAAAGTTGCAATAAAAATGTAAAATCAAAAGACGCTAAAATAATCCAAGACGAAATATCTTGAATAATTCTGCCAATGAAAGAGTAATGGTGGAAAGAAGTGAAAAATATAGAAAGTTATCAAAAATATATTGACTTTTATGCTGATGAAGAAAATGCTGTTATTGTTACAGAATTAAAAAAAAATTCTCTGATTTCAATAAATTTGTGGATATTTTGGACCAACCGGTAGAATTGAAGAGACAATATGTAGATGGTGTAGAAGTATTGAGTGAATACGAGGTGCTAAAGATATTCTTACAAGATTAAAAGATTAGAAGATTCTTGAATCGCTCATAGAGATCTAAGTATAGCAAATATACTGACCATTGACAACTCTGAAACAACAATAATTGAGTTTTGATTTTTCACAAACATGAAAAAGGAATTTTCAGAACTGAATCCTATAGAATAAATCTATTTTTCCATAGATCTTACAACTGCAAAATATAAAACATAATTCTGGGATATGAAGAATTTATTATTTTCACATCATTTGGTTGGATTGGTATGTGATTATACGAAATCAGATTAAATCTCTACAGAAATGAAAAATCCTGTTTCATAAAAATGAAGCTCGGCGAATTGAACTACAAACAGCATCGCTTTCAAAACGATTAAGAAAAAAAAACGATGGTTGGAATTTAGACTCTCGCTTACCTTGCAACACCTATTGTGAAATATTGCATGAGCAAGATAAAGAGAATTTTCAAAAATAGACTAATATCTCATCTCAAGCAAGCAGCTCGGATTTAGAGCTTTAATGGGGATGAGAATTATGTCTTTAAAGGTAGTTTACCAACTGGTGTTCTTCTGGACAGGGGCGTCATTTGAGGGGAGGGGGCAGTTACCCCCCCCTCCACATAATGGAGATAAAATATTATAATATATCCCATGTCTCTTGGCAATTCGGATATGAACCCTTCTTGCCCCCCTCCCAAATAAAAATGCTGGAGGCCCTGCTTTTGGAGCAACGTTCTGATCCTTTGTATGATTTAAAATAAAATGTTATCAGACAGATTGATGAAAAACAACAGTGTGTTGGTTTCAACCAGTTCCAACAAAAGTGCACAAGTTTTAAATGGTAACAACCTATTCTTGGGTTTATCAACTTAAAAAAAAAATCAACTAAAAGTAAAGAGTAACATTAAAACTTAAAACAAACAGAAATTAATCCTTCTATTAGAGCCCCCCCCCCCTGCAAAACCCCTCGCTCTTCAGGCTAAAGCTTTTAGTACTTTTAGTACTTCTTATTCTAATTAAGAGGCTTTTGTAATTCAGGAGTCATTCTTAAAGAATTGGGAGAAAAAGTCAAACTTTTATCAAACCTTTTGTGACAAAAGTCGTCACAAAGTCTTTTGTAACGAATACTTCTTGAGCGGGACAGTGCTATGATAATGATTAAGGGCAGTTGTTCTCCTTGCAAGTAAAAAGAGAGATTATGGATTTTTGGAATATTTGTAAATAATACAAATAGTTTTTTGCATACACATTTTTGTATAGAAAATTGTGCATAGAGCAACTGAAACGCCGATTTGAAATATGTGTGCCAGCAATGGCTATGGGGGATATTTAAATCTTTTTCTTATGCAAAAAAACGATTAGAATAATGCTAACAAAGTAAGAAATCTCGCTTAGAACAACATAGACACATTTTGCTGAGACAAAACACTAAACACTTGAACTCTAAAAGAAAGTAAAACCCATTGTTACCATTTGGGAAGAAGTGAGGTAGTGTGCAAAGAAAGCCGTGGCATGATGTATAGGCCCATCTGCATTAAAATTATGCAAATACTGAGTATTAACTAGGGATAATTTGAACCTATCAGATTTTTCAGAGAATTTTCTGATTGGCTGACAAATTGTAGGGAGGAAAGATTTAACAGTGAAATAAAAACTGCATGAATTTCAGTCCAAAATCAATTGTAATTTTATGTCATCTGATTTCCGAAAAAAATAGATGGGGTTAATTTTGACCATCTTGATAATACGATAATATGTGATAATAGGTATCAGTATAAATACGTAAGAACTTCCCCATGATTCCTCTCATGCTTCATTCTCCACCCCCATTCTACATTTTTGAATAGTTTCTCATCATGGCCTTAGACAGATTATGATGGTTTACAGATTGTTACGTCATTCTAATGTGAAATGACTTATTTAACTGTGAAGGTAATAAACACTTAACGTAAAAAAAACTTAACCGGAACAAACTCAAAACCCCATAACGGGTTAATTATATAAAAATTCTGGACCTTTGAGAGTAATAAACAATTTTTTCAACTGAAAGTAAAGAGCAGCATTAAAACTCAAATCAAACAGAAATTATTACGTATATGAGGAGATGCTCCCCCCTCCTCAATACCTCGCTCTTTCCGCTAAACATTGACTTTTTGTCCCAATTCCTTAAAAACGACTCTTGCAACACACGGGTCGCTTGGAAGTAGTTGTGAAAATAGCTAAAATACAGCACAAGGTGGATAGAATCCGGATGAGAAAAGACCTTTGGGTGAACAGTTTTCTGAATAAAAACTTTGCTATAAAATTTGCTGAATAAAATTTTAAACGGAGGTACAATGTCATACTTTCGTTAATCATAAGTTTTAATCAATTTGTTGCTGTTACTTTTTATGCGAACTATATTTTGCTTTTTGTTGAATAAATAAAAAATAGCATAATTTCTTAATATACTCTGAAAGCTGTTTATTACAAAATTATTAATTGGTAATTCCAATATTCAGATTGTTTTCAATCCTGTCAAAAAGGAAAAGAACGAGACAGAATTTCAAAGTTTTGCATCACATTATGACGTTCTAATCGATTCCTAATTTTTTGCATGCTCAATTTTTATTCATTAATTTCGCATGCGTCATAGATACTAAAATGGGATAATCATTGTTTTATTCTTTAATTTCAATTCATAGGGTAGCAAATAAGCAGTTTCAGTTGAATTAGAGAATTCTGTCGTAAATTCAATTTCCCCTTCCTGTTTATACTTTACAGATGTTAAAATAACACATTCCTTATTCAATTGTAATTTCTGAAATATCAAAATTACGGAATAACATAAATATTCTGTTAGTTATTTAGTTTTAAGTCACATTTTCGTTTACAATTCATTGTGATTTGTTGCTGTTTCTTGTTCCATGCCTCTTTATTTACCTGTTGAGGGTTATTTTTCATCTTTTGTAATTTTACACGTGCCATATATACTAAATATTAATTTCTTCCTTCTGCTGATCAATCACAGACTCAGACATGCTAAACTAACATGGTCCTTCATTCAATTGCAATTTCGCTTTGTCTTCAAGCCGGAAATTTTGTCGTGCAAAATTTTGTTTTCAGTTCAATGTGATTTTTGCTGTTTCTTGTTCCATGCCTTTTTCTTTTGCTGTTCAGAGCAGTTTGTCATCTTGTGTAATTTTCCCTCTGTCATAGATACTAGAACAATAATACCACTACGGGGGGGATGACGTAATTTAAATGTATCTAATATGTCGTCACTCACATGAATTTTTTTTTTGATAAGGCTCTAAACGAATTTTTTTTAACTTGTGACCTATCTAGATCGTTTCCTCAAGCCTGAAAATTCCAAGGTGCTAATTTTCAACAAAAAAAAAATATGGGGCCCTTTTCAAGAACAATTTATAAACAAAGACAAACACATGCTAGTTAGAAGATATTAGGGTACTGGTGCCTTATGTATAACACAGCGTTATAGACTGTACAAGGAAACCAGGCATGGAAACCCGTCAAACGGGTATTTGCTAGATAAATTGATTGCAAAGCTCGAATTCTCATTGCGTTTATAATATTTAAACTTTTGTTTTTTGGGGTTTAGGGGGGGGGAAGGTACCTAGGCTAGGTTAGGTTACTTATTTAATATACGCTATGCTTTACCCCTCACCTAGGCCGTTCCCAGAGGGGGGGGGGGTAGGGGGATTGACCCCCCCCCCCCCCGAAATGTCTTTTGACTTGTAAAAAGTAACAAAAATGGATATAAACAAATTTTGTATGCGTATTTTGAGTTCTTTTTTGTGTACCCCCCCCCCCACGAAAATAAATCTTTGAGAAAAACCCCCTCCGAAAAAAATCCTGGGTACGGTCTTGCCCGATACAATCCTTACACGTTTTTGTCGATACAATCACCACTGGTTAAAAAAAACACACGTCCGTCACCTTTCTTCTGGCAAAAATACGAATTTCCACATTTTTGCAGATAGGAGCTTAAAACCTCTACAACACAGTAGAGTTCTCTGGAACGCTAAATCTGATGGTGTGATTTTCATTAAGATTCTATGACTTTTAGGGGGTGTTCCCTCTTTTTTTTCGAAAATCAAGCAAATTTAGAACCCTGTGAAAATAGAAACCTCACCAGCTTATTACTTTTGACAGAAGGATGTGTTACAACAGCTTAGGACTCTCAAGATTTTAAATTCATACTACAAACCTACCAATCTTACATATATAGGGGCAGTTACACCGTTCTATTTCTACCATTGAGTTTATGGAAACATAAAATAATCGACCAAACCCTTAAAATTTTCAAGTTTTTGGCTTAGCTTCTAACTATATGTTATAACCTGCTTACCATAGTCAGCCAGTGGCGTTAATTTTCAAAAATTTTGGGGGAGGGGGTAATCTTTTTGTTTTCTCCAATTAAACTATCCAAAAAGACATTTTTCAATGAAAAGCCCCTGAAGTGAGCTAAAGCTAACAATACTCGCTGAAAAACGCAAAATTTTGTCAACAAAGCCATTAGAAAAGGAAAAGTTAAAACAAAATCATATACTAACTTTCGATTTTCTTAACGTTTTCTTTAACCAAAATTCTCCAGGTAAAAAATTGAAACAGGTCCGTAATTAAGGTTTATTTTCGCTCCGTACGTTTTTGCCATGCTTTTTTGTGCATTCTTGCGGTTTTAATATTTCAACGTAAGGCGACAATTCGGCTTATCATTAAATAGCTGAGGTTCATGCTTATCCATAAGCCGAATTTATCTTACAATTTACTTTTCCTTATTGGCGTCAATTGGGAGGTCACGTATCCCTAAGATACAGACCCCCTAGATTTTGATAAAATATTCTTCGGATGTTTAACTACGCCACTTGACTGCTAAGGTTCTTGTGTTGGTCCTTACGGGTTCGATGGCAGGGTCGCTGCAGTGTTGCATATATTCAAGATTATATATAACTGACTTAAATTACAACTTAAATGACTACTAAGGTCCTTGTGTCGGTCTTTACGGGTTCAGTGGCAGGGTCGCTGCAATGTTGCATATATTATATACGACTGCATATATATATATATATATATATATATATATATATATATATATATATATATATATATATATATATATATATATATATATATATATATATATATATATATATATATATGTATATATACAACTAACACCCCTTCCACGCCCACCATTTCCCAAATACATCCAATCAACATTTAGAGATAGCCATTTTGTTTCACGCACTTCAAAGTTCAGGATATTATACCTGATAGTAGGAAATTCCCCCTACAGTCTTCAGGGAAACGGTTATAAATTATGCCTTTGTGGTATATAGGGTTTTTATTGAAATCTTTTTCTTAGAAACTTGAAAAATGGCTCAATCTATTTAAAATTCAAAGGGTTAGTGCCATTTATAATAGTTGAAAGTGATTGGAGGGCAACTAACCCCCCTCTGACGCCCACCTTTTCCCCAAACACATACAATAAAATTTTTTAGATAGCCATTTTATTCAACGTAGTTGGAAGTTTTGGAAATTAGGTCCTTAAGGATGACACCCATCCCCACAGCCCTCAGGGCAAGGGCTGTAAGTTATGCCCTGGTGGCATATAGGGTTTTTATTGAAAGTGTTGTCGTAGAAACTTCAAAAGGGCTCATTCCATTGGAAATTCAAAGGGCTAGTGCCTTTTTTAATAGTTGAAAGTGATTAGAGAGGGACTAATACCCCTCTCACGCCCTCTATTTTTTCAAACACATCAAATCAAAATTTTGAGATATCCATTTTGTTCAACGTAGTTCAAAGTTCTGGAAATTAGGTCTTTTAGGATGATAACCCCCTCAGAGCCCTCAGTGCAAGGGTGGTAAGTTATGCTCTGGGGGCATATAAGGTTTATATAGAAAGTTGTTGTAGAAATTTCAGAAAGGGCTGATTTGATTGGAAATTGAAAGTTTCCTTTTTAATAGTCGAAAGTGAGTGGAGAGTAATTATGCCCCCTCTCATGCCCACCATTTCCCCAAAAAAAATTCAATCAAAGTTTAGAGATAGCCGTTTTGTTCAACGTAGTTGCAAGTTCTGAAAATTATGTATTTAAGGATGAGAAACCCTCAGAGCCCTCAGGGCAAAGGTTGTAAGTTATGCCCTGGGGGCATATAAGGTTTTTATAGATATAGTTGTCCTAAAAATTTCAAAAGGGGTTCATTCAATTCGAAATTGAGAGGGCTAGTGCTCTTTTTAATAGTCGAAAGTGATTGGATGGCAAACTACCCCCCCCCCCCTACCTCTCACACCCACCATTCCCCCAAACACATCCAATCAAAATTTTCAGATAGCTATTTTGTTCAACGTAGTAGAAAGTTCTGGAAACTAGGTCTTTGAGGATGACAGCCCTCCCAGCCCTCAGGGCAAGGGTTGTAAATTATTCCCTGGGAGCATATGAGGTTTTTATTGAAAGCATTGTCGTAGAAAATTCAAAAGGGCTCATTTGATTGGAAATTGAAAGGGATAGTGCCTTTTTTCATAGTTGAAAGTGGTTGGAGAACGACTAACGTCCCTCTCACGCCCACCATTTCCCCAAACACATCCAATCAAAATTTTGAGATAGTCATTTTGTTTAACGTAGTTGAAAGTTCTGGAAATTGGGTCTTAGAGGATGACAACCACCCTAACAGTCGTTAGGGTAAGGGTTGTAATTTATGCCCTGGGGGCATATAAGGTTTTTATAGAAAGCGTTGTCGTAGAAACTCAAAAAGGGCTCATTCGATTGGAAATTGAAAGGCCTAGTGCCCTTTTCAATAATCGAAAGTGATTGGAAGGCTTGACATTTTTATAGTAAAGATCGATATGGGTACAATTTATTATTTTTTGTTGTTGTTGCGAACAGGGCACTTCTTATCGAAGGAGTTGTCGTAGGTACTTCGACAAGGGCTCATTCGATTAAAAATAGAAATGTTTATTGTCAGGTTAATATACATATACTGATATTTAGTAATCAAAATGTTAATATTATTTGATTTATTAAAGTTATAAAAGTTAATACATTTATATTTTTTTCAGTATGTTTTCAGGGGTTTTGAGCCCAACTTATATTAATTTCTGTTAGTTTTTAGTTTGACTCGGTTATTTATTGTAATTTCTGTTCGTTTTGGGTTTCATTTATTTATCGATGCTGATTTGTGGTAGTTTCACGCTAGGTAGATTATTTGATTTTATTTTTGCTCGTTTTTTGTTTAATGGAGTTCTTTACTTTTTTTGAAAAACTTATTTGGGGAAAAAGTTTTTAATTCATCGCTAATAAACGCGCGTTAGATTAATTTTAATCAATTGAAATGACTTATAAACGCTTTAGATTAATGCTCTTAGATTTTAATACTTCTCTTGACTTAAAACCAACAAAGAGAAAAATCTCAGTGAAAAAAAAAAAAACAACAACAAACGAGACTGTGGCCAGTCGAGAGAAAAGAAACGAAAAATGTAAAACAACGCCGATACTTCGCCTGTATTCAAACAAGGCGTTTTCATGAATTCTAGACTTAGATACGCTTAAATCACTTAAATTACTTTAGATCGCTTATAAGCGCTTTTATCACTTATAAACACTTTAGACCATTTATAAACAGTTAGATGTCGGAAAATGGACCAAGCCTTGGGGAACCCTATTTTAAATTTTTCTTTCTTAAAGCACTTGGAAACGCTAACGATCACTTAAAAGCACTTTAGAGTAGTATTGATGACTTACAAACACTTCACATTCCTAATAAAATCTTTATATTACTCATAAAATCGTTAGCTCAGCTACAAACTCTTTAAATCACTTGTTTAATAATTTATAATCGCTTTAGATAACTCATAAATTCCTTACTTAACATTTAAACGGTTTTGATCACATATAAATGCCTTTATATCTTTTATAAACGTTTTGGATAACTTACAATTGCTCTAAAAGACGATTTAGGACGTATTAACTTTTAAATGTTTAGATCAATTAAAAACGCTGAAGATCACTCATTAGCGCTTTAAATTACCTATAAATACTTTAGATCATTTATAAATATTTAGATCAATTTAAGCACTTTTGATCACTAAAAACGCTTTATATCACTTACAAACTGTTTCGGCCACTTATAAATAAACGCTTTAGATCATTAATAAGCGCATTAGATGAATTAAAGTGCTTTAGATCCCTTAGAAACGCTTTAGATCACTTATAAGCACTTTAAATCACTTATTTCACATACAACATTTAAAAGCACCTAAGATAACTAATAAATTCTTTAGATAATTTGTAAACGCTTTGGGTCATTTATAAAGGCTTTTGATCACTTAAAAATGTTTTGGGCAGCTTATCAACGCTCTAGAACACTTATAAAGGCTTCGAACACTTATAAACACTAAAAAATCTTTATAAAGGCTCTAGATCGCTTTAAGTACTTTAAAGCACTTGTAATGCAAAAGCATATCTATAGCGTTAGATTTCTTATATACACTCTAGATTTCGTACAAAAAACCAAAATCTTTTAAAACACTTTTGATCACTTGTGAACACTTATGAACACTTGTAAACACTTATAAATGCTTTAGAACAATTATCAAGTGCTATTAATCGATTTCACACATTTTAGATCACTTATGAATACTTTAGATAACTTATAAACGGTTTAGATCACTTATAGATGCTCTACATCCCTTACAAATGCTTCTGATGACTTACAAACACTTTATGTCCCTTAAAAGCAGTCTGAACTGAACATAGGGCAATGGCCATGGCGATATGGGCTATTATAAGCCAGCCTGAAGTGATACCCCTTAGAATCTCCTCTGCTATATGTAATAAAAACCAGCCTGAAGTAATAGCTGACCCTTTGGAATCACCTCTGCTCTGAAGTAATTGTGTTAAGGTATTTTTAATAGTTCAGAAGGTTATAGGAGACAAAATTTGGTAGGACTGTAACCAATTTGAAAGATTGGGCGATCAGCGATGGGCGTTTTCTTCAAAATTTGGCAACACTGAACAAAGGGTGGTGGGCTATTACTTCAGGCTGGTTACCACTACTACTACTTCCGCTACAACTACCGCTTCTGCAGCGAGTACTTTATAAATATAAGGAAGTTGATATTGAATTTAAGAATCAAGAGCACGAAATAGTTGGTTTAGAGTTGAGACGTTCAAGTTTTTCTCTAAGTCTTCATTTTATAGTTATTTATCTAAACCCTTCAAAGAATATCGACAGTACTTGAAAGGATGAGAGCCTACTCAGTTATCTTACTTACCACTCCCCAAAATCATCAAAAGTTTTGATTGTTGGTGACAAGGGCAACGGCAGAAATATTTCAAAGGAGGAGGAGGGCAAACACCAAAATATCAGTGGTGGTTGGGTGACAGGGAATACATTTCAGGATTTTTTTTGTAGGAATAAGTTTATTTCTAAATAGTTTTAGTAAAAACTGTGGTAAGGTGATTTTATGGTATTAAGGGTGATGTTGTGGTTGTTGCCTTTATTCTCCCTTTATAGGGGCGATTAACTATGGCCCTAAGGTGATTAAATTTTGGTAGCGTGCCTTAGGCTATGACCGCACTAATGAGGCGTACCAGCTGGGTATATTCGAGGAAGTAAATGTAGATTGTAGAGAGGTTGGCTATAATACAATACTTTAACACATACTAGTACAAGGTTTAATAATATATATATATTTTGCTGGGACTGGTTGTCCCAGGTAGACCACAAGTATCAGAAATCTACAATAATATATAATAAGATACTTAGACACTTACAATAATCCGACAGTATTCCAAGGTATTTCTAAATCAATAGACCAGAGGTCAGTCCGGCATAAGATTAGTATCTGGTGGCCCCTTCCAATAAAATGTATCTTTTATACATTTTATCAACCACACCTTCCGTGTTTCAACTGACGCGCATAGCTAGGAAGTGGTAATTTCTCAATTTCCCGTTAAGCATAAACTTTCCAGGATGTGTTCCTTATCTCAATAAAAAGTGATATTTCTAGACTTTTGTATTTGCGTCTTAATACTTTTACTCAATTACAAATTGACTTAATTAGAAAGCATCACCACAATACTCCCTATTTTAAGAAGATTTGTCCCAACTCTCGATATTCTTTTAAAACAACTTAATTTTGTACTTAGTTATATGCTGCCATCTTTGGGTCATTCTGTGCATATACCGTCGATGGGTATCCTTAGGGTCTTGCTTATGGTCAAGTATATGCCTTGTCTTTTTTTGTCCAAGGATATCAATTTTGAAATTTATCCTTGTTTCTCTTTTTCTCTGTCTCTAAGACTGTAAAATTCTCTTTTCACCCTCCTTCTCATATGCATCTTCTGTTTTAGCTTGACCCCCAGTGGCTTAAGCATGATATTAGTGGTTCTGCTTATATTAGTTTAAAGTTATATTCGAAACGTTTATCAATTATTTGAGTTTAGATTTAATTCCCATTAATAATTTAATTTATCTGGGTGATGTGGTTGACATACCGTTTATTTTTCGGGGTTAGAAATACCTCGGATAAATTACACATAACAATTTTTGTTTTTGAATTCTTACATATTTTTCCAGCACAAAGCATTTTCACATTCTTTCAATAGTATACAGCCATTTAGGTTACGTAGCCCATATTCTAGGCCTAATTTAAGTTCTGATTTTATCTCACTTTATGATGAACTTGTAGTAAAGTCTGTAATACTGCAAACAGTTTCCAAAATACCAATTGACCAGTTATGGTTTGGTTTCTGTTGGTATGAGCTGTTAGTATCAGGATACAATTGAACTGGCTTTGAAATTTTTTACTTTCCAAAAATGGCTAAAAAAATGATTGAAAAAATGGATCCGAAAGGATGTTGTGAAAAATTTGTTTTCCAAAAAAAAACTAAGGCTGTATCTAAAATAAATATTAACGATAGAATACACGTGAATAAAGAATAAAGCATAAAGTTTTGCACAAATAGTAAAAAGAAACACTCAATTTTGTAAAGGTTAATTACTTTTAATTACTTTTCTCTCTTTTCACTCTAAACATAATATGCCACTTAAATAGAAACATTACGTTTTTTGCTGGATCATCCTTTTCAAACTTAATACTTAACGGATTATTTCACAATAAATATATTTATACGTTGACTCGAAGTCAAAAATTTATATATAACGTTAAGTCACTCGTTCAAACTTAAAGTTATTTCTAAAAATAAAAAAAAACATAGTATATACAAAAGCATTGTGTAATAAACTTACACGAGCATTGTGAGTCACAAAACTTAGATAGAACATTCAACTAGTGGTTAAAACTTAAAGCATTTGAAAAAAAAAACACGGTGTAGACTAGCATTGGAATTAATTCCAATTAGTGTTTTGTTAATTGCTTATAAAGTATTTGTCAGAATTTATTTGTTTTTTTTTCCATTTTCTTTCTTTATACTCCATCAGTGTTGTATTTTACATTTATGATGGGCAATAAATTTATACATACATCTATACATACATACATACATACATACAATAATGTAGAATACTTCTTGAATGATACAAAAGTAAAAATAAACATAACAAACTCAACATATTATTTCACTATATTTACATGGATAGTTAGGTTACATATATATATATATATATATATATATATATATATATATATATATATATATATATATATATATATATATATATATATATATATATATATATATATATATATATATATATATATATATATATATATATATATATATATATATATATATATATATATATATATATATATATATATATATATATATATATATATATATATATATATATATATATATATATATATATATATATATATATATATATATATATATATATATATTGTGTCATTAACATTTTTTAGCTTACTATATGTCTGTTTGTTATTCAAACTTTTGAGCTTTTTAATTCTTTTCGAATTTCAGGTACTTGAGACAGTTTTATAACGTTTTTGCCTTTAATATCTTTTTTTCAGGTTCAATGTCCTTTTGGGACAAGGCTCCGTTTACAGCTTTTATTTGATAAGCTAAAAATTTAGCTGTTCATCTTTTTACCTGTTATTACCTATCAATGGACTTGTCCTTGCACTCTAAGGTTTGTTTACCAGGGCTGCTCTTTGGTAGCTCCTTACAACGTTTCCAGGTTCTCTTGTCATGAGCTACAGTAAAAGGACTATTATGAACCTGCACACTAATACTACTACTACTAACAACTAACCACAACACCAAGCCGCCTGAAGCGAACACAGCTACGCACGCTCTTTCTCCACCCCAATCTATTTAAAGCCTCCCTTTTTACACCCGCCCACGAAATTCCCATTTCCTTTAAATCTTTCTTTATGACGTCCTCCCACCCCAGACAGGGACGACCTGCTTTCCATTTAGCCCTAGATGGTTGGCCGAAAAGAACAATCTTCGGCAATCTGTCATCCTTCATCCGAACAACATGCCCTAACCACCTCAACCTTTCTTTCATTATAGACCTAGAAAGCGGGATTGAACCACACTTTTCGTACAGCCTACTGTTTGAAATACGGTCAGTCAGCTGGGTACCCAGAACAATCCGTAGGCAATTTCTCTGGAAAATATCTAGCAAATCTTCATCCGCTTTTCGGAGCGTCCATGCTTCAGAGCCATATTTGACCACTGTCATCACTGTAGCTTCTAAGATTCTAATCTTGGTTTGCTGACTTATCTTCCTATTCTTCCAGACTTTTTTTAACTGTTAAGAAACACCCTGAGCCTTGGCGATTCTACTCTTAACATCTTCACTGCACCTACCATCTTTACTAATAATACTACCAAGGTAAGTGAAGCTTCCCAACTGAATCTGATCATTACACAATTTCACCTTTTCATCTTCACTTATTCCTAGCCTTAGTGACTTAGTCTTCTAAACATTAATTTTCAAACCAATTCTAGCACCCTGAACTCGCAAAACCTCTAAAACTTCATTCATTTTGCTCACACTTTCATCTAGGATGCTTAAATCATCAGCATAATCCAAGTCCAGGAGACTTTTTCCTCCCCATTTGATTCCGTGGTCTCCCATTGCCTTTCCTGTGCTCCTTAAAACAAAGTCCATCAAAATAATCCATATAAAGGGGGATAGAACACAACCCTGCTTAACTCCTGATTTAATACAAAACCAGCTGCTAACCTCATTTCCTACCTTAACCGCGCAGCAGTGTTATTCTCGTACATAGCACTAATCACTAATGTATTTGTCTGGTATACCATACAAGGATAAAAGCTTTACTAAAGCTCTTCTGTCAACAGAATCGAACGCTTGCTCATAATCTATAAAACTGAGGACCAAAAGTGTTTGAAAACTTAGGCACTTCTCAATTATTAACCTAAGAGTGAAAATTTGGTCAACACATCCTCTACCTTTTCTAAAACCGCACTGCTCTTCTCTTAAAACTTTGTCTATGGCATCTCTCAGTCTAAAAAGTATCATATTACTAAGCAATTTGCTACCTACAGAGACCAGACTAGTGCCTCGATAATTACCACACTCACTTTTATCACCTTTCTTATAAAGTGGCTTAATTAAGGTTTTCCTAAAATCGTTAGGTACTTCCCCTTTTTCAAAAATCATATTCATAATCTCCAATAACTTATTTCTAACCTCAGAGCCACCATATTTAAAAAACTCATTTACTTTAACTTCCCAACTTTTAGTGGTCTTGTCTTAAGTTTCAACTTCAACTTAGGTCCTTTAGGCTATTAATGTGTCTTTTTTTTTGTTTATGCCATACTTGTCATTTTTCCGAAAAAGACTCCCACATAAGAGAGCAAAATTTTTCTTTTCTAGTTGGAGCATATCTCCAATATTTCTATTAATCTTGGCCAGAGTTAACCACTGTCACGGTGGCTCCGTAGTATTAATGCCTCTTATTTTTACTTATTTAGCACAATTATTTCGTACTAGCCTCGTTCGGTCAGTTCAATATGCACGTATGTCAGAGTTTAACTGAATCCATTCAATTTCTTCTCTTTTAATTTCGTCTGGCTATATTTTTAACTTGAACCCTTCTCTTTTTTGATTATTTATTTCAAATAAGCCTAAGGGTTTTTTCAAGTTTTCTTTCGCTTTTTCAGTAAAATAGGTCTTTTCTAAGCCTATATTTATATGCTTCATGTTTTATTCAATAACTTTTACAATTATTTATGCTAATTGCCCTTCTATGGTCAAATGGTGTGGGGGGGGGTGTTTATTGTCGCAACCTGTATTTTTTAATTTTTTTAAATTTTTCCGTCCAAAAGTGTTTGTGTTCTAAAAGTACTTTATTCTTCAGTTGATTTTTAGAGCACTTTTAGTTAAGTTTTGCACCACATTTTCTAGTTCTCATTTCTTCATAAAAATGCAATTTTTACGACATACTGGTTGCAGATTTTATTTTAGCTTTAATTACGATTTTATTCTATTTGCCAAAGAGAGACAACAATTCCCTTTGCAAGGCTACACAACTTTGAATACGATTCTCACTATCTGTGGTTTATTGATAAGCTTAAATTTGGGAAAATTGTATAAACGAATTTCTGTTCATTACTGCAAGTTTTTTCGTTGTGTAATGTTATATTTTATTTTCAAAGAAAAATTGGATACGTTTAGATAGGTCAGGGTTCAACGGATTGGGACTTGGGTGTTTGGGCTGGGACAGGTGACAACAAGTTGTTTAAACTAGGGATCTCCTGTGCCAGTTCGTTTTCTCAGATCCAATACATAGATAGAGTTAAAATTATTACCTTGAACCTCTGTGGTTTGCTTGTGACGATGAGATTTATTTTTGGCGTGTTTTTAATGGATGTTGTCGTTGGCGTTTACCTCCTGGTAAGTTTTTAGGTTATAATGTATTTTTATATTGCTTTTCGTTTCTTTTACCTAGCACTTTTTTATGCTTTCTAAGCTTATTCTAAGTTTCCCTTAAATCTTTATAGTGCTTAATTATTGTCTTTTTTGACCTTTTACCAAAAATTATTGTATTAGACTATGACTAATAATAATAAGATTACAGTTAGCTTATACATGTCTGGATTCATGTAAACTCTTGCTGCCTGTCCAATTATAATTATTTTTAATTTCTTCAAAACAATTTTTTTCAAATTCGACAGGCGGTGCCACCTTTTTTTCTATGTTAATACTTTTTATTGACGAGATATATTATGAAGGAAATTTTTGACGTTATTAACATACAGATTAAAGGAAGAAAAAATAAAGATATTTCTTTAGAGGTTCTTTACTCGTTTTCTTTTTACCAGGTTATCATTATTTTATTCAAATACTAATCGGCTGGGAGTAACACAAGTTCTCCCTTTTTCCGTTTCCTGGTCTGAATTTTTTATTCCAAATTTTTGCTTCTCTTCTTTATAATATTGGTAAGTTTTTCCGTGGTCTCTATAATGTGGCTTACAAGGCTCCGAATTCGAGCATGGTTTTGTTGCTTCGTTAAATGTCTTCAGCCTCCGTTCCTCATGACGTTCGGCCTTTTTCATTAGTGCTATAACCACTTGTGCTGCTGAAGAAGGAACTTGTTGTGGTCTTTCTGGCTTCTTTATTGTTCTCCATAATTTTTCTCTTAAGGAGGTTTTTCTTAACGATTGACCGGGTTTAGTTATATCTGTTTCTGTAGAAGAATTATCGGTTTCACATTCTGTTGACTCGCGTCTAGTAGATGGCGTTTGTTCCAAAAGCCATTTTTGTGTTAAGACTTTAGGCGAGTCTAGCGTATGAAAATCAGATAATTCTTTGGTTTCTTCCAATTTTCTTCCTCTTTGGATTTAACCTCTGCTTTATTATGTCTTAAACCAGTAGCTTGTGCTTGAGGCTCTTCTCTATCACTTTCATCGCTAGTATCCTATGAGCATTGAACTTTTTCCTTTTTCTCTTGCTTGTTGTGTAAAGTTTGTAGCCAAGACTGGGCTAAATATTCCTTCCACTTCTCCCAACTGTTATAGTCGTTAGGAAGGTCATAGAATTCATATGGCCTTCTGATATATACTGGTGACATTGTTTCATCTATTTCTTCGTCTGAAGGAATAGGCTCTGATTTCCATGGTTTTGAGAAAAATCCTTTTTTTCATTCTATTATGGTGTACTGTTTCTTCCTTTTCATTATACTGATGTTTTAGAACATAGGTTAAGTTATTTGGTAGAATTTTTACAATCCTGCAGGGCCCGTCCCATTTCGGTTTTAACTATTTGTCTCTTCTAGACTGGTTTTGTATACATAGACCAAGTCTCCTAAACAATAATTTGTCTTAGTTTTGCTTTTTCTGTCATATTTTTATTTTTGTTCTATTTTCGCATCTTCCAAATTGTCTTTAACCTGTTACATAGCTTTTTTCAGTCCAATAACCATTTCTTGTTTGTATTGGTCCAGATTGTAATATATTTTATCATTCTATATTTCATATAAAAAAATTCGCTGATTTCTGAGATGTTGTAAAAAATGGCGTTTCTTTTAAAGAACGTGAAAAAGCCGTATTTACTGCAAAGACTACGAATGGTATGTGTTCGTCCCAATTCTCATTTTCCTCTCTTACGTGTATTCCCAGCATGTAAGCTAATTCCCTATGTATGCGTTCAACATTTCCATTAGCTGATGCCATGTATGACGAGGTAAACCATCGCTTTACCACCAATGTTCCGTAATTTTGTCTAATAATTTGGATCTAAAACATGGCCCATTGTCACTAAGTAAAATTCCAGGAAAAATTCCGTGTTCCAAAAATAGCTGTTTGACTTAAACTCTCACAATGGTTTTTGTCTTTTCGTCTTTAATTGGAAAACCGTATAACTATGAGTCGAAATCGTCAACTACGGTTAGTACACACCTATTTTCTTTCCTGGAAATTTTGTAAACTTCCTCCTGTCCCCCAAATGACTATTGACATTAATTCTCCTAGCCCTGCAGGGGTGGAGTATTGACCTAAGTCGGCCCTAGTGGTCTTTGGTGGTGACTTTTGTTTGGCACACTCTTGGCAGCTTTGTAAGAAACCTTTTACTTTTGAGTACATTTTTGTAAAATAAAATTTTCCTTTTATCTTCCTAGTAGTTTTCGCTTCTCCCATGTGACCGCCAATAGTTGCGTTTGCCATCTGTAAAATTTCTCCTTCCAGTGATTTGGGAATTAATGGTATAATATTTAAGTCATTTTTTCTATATCCTTGGGGTGCTCTGTAACATCTTACCAAAAGATTTTTACTTTCATCCAGATCAAAATTATCTAAGTCCTTCAAAAAATGTGTAAGGTTTTGAGGCAGTTCCGTTCCTTTTGATGAAAAAGATTTCATTGCTAAACAAAAATCATCTTTATCTTGATGATTCAAAATTCTTCCATTAGATAGTGTTTCCACCTCTTTCAGTTAGTGTTAGTTGGCTGTTATCAAATTTCCTTCCGTATTAGGGTATTGTGAAAAATATTCTGGTAAAATGTTTTCAAGGTCCTTTATATATATTGGGGTATATGAATATACTTGCAGACGTAGTATCCACCGTGTCAGCCGCACTGAAGTATTTTGCATCCTATGTAGCCAAATTACTTATTTTTCGTCTACGCGTAAAATGAATTTTTTTCCAAGTAAAACTGGCGAAAATATTATGTAAAAACTACAAATGCTAGGCATTCTCTTTCAACCGTCGAATATTTTCTTTCTACCTCCGTCAGCGACCTGCTGGCGTATTGTACTATTGATTCTACTCCTTCCGAATTTATGTTTAACAAAATGGCCCCAATTCCGTACCCCGACGCATCTGTTTGTAAACAGAAGTCTTGTGACAAATCTGGTAGTTTAAGTATTGGTGCCAGTAATAATTGCCTTTTTATTTCATTCAGTGCCTGTATTGAGTCCGATTGAAATTCGAATTTGCCTGATTTCTTAGAAAGGTTTGTCAAAGGTTGTGCTGTTGTTGCATATTTTTTTAATATATCGTCGGAAATAACTTAGCAAACCACAAACTGATCTGCAGCTTTTTTGATCTTTTAGTGGCTGCAAATTTTCTATGACCGTAAATTTTTCCGGATTTGGCGAAATAGTACCTTGGTTTATCAGATGTCCAAAAAAACTAGTTTTGGTACTACTATGTTTAACTTTTCTGGTTTTAATTTTAAGCCTGCTTTTTCAAATTCTTCCAGTATTTTTGTAAGTCCGACTAAATGGTCTTCCAGGTTTTCGGTAAACAAAATTACATCATCTAAGTTAGCCAAGGTATCTTTTTTCCTTCCTGGTTCGTTATCTTTTAACACTAAATTCATTAGTTGACTAAAACATTTTGGACTAAATGATAAGTCAAAAGGCATACGTCCAAAAGTAAACGTTCTTCCATCGTCTAAGATTACTGTTGCTTTGTGCTTTGTTTCTGGATCTAAGGCTGTTTGCCAATATCCTGCTATTAAGTCAAAACTAGTGTAGTATTTTGTAACTCCCAGTGAATCTAATATCGTATCAATTGTTGGTAGTTTCATAACATCTTTTACCGTGACTACATTTAGTGCTCTAAAATCTATGCATAACCTCCAGGTATTATCTTTTTTTCTGACTGTCTCTAGTGGAAAACACCAATCGCTAACACTTTCCTTAATTACACCCTGTTCTTCCATTTCCTTTATTTGGTCTTCCAGCCATGGTTTTAAATGATAAGGTGTTTCATACGGTGACTTTTTAATTGGAGGGCCCTATGTTGATATTTTGTGCGTGATTAAGTGAGTTAATCCGTAATTCACTTTGTGTCTTGCGGATGTCCATTTAAAATCCCAAAGAATATTTCCCACCCTGGTTTTTTCGTTTTCCGTTGAATGTTTTAAATCAAATTGTTGCAAAAAGTCAGTTTTGGTCATTCCATACTTTTCTTTTGGCTGCGGTTTTGATGACATTTGTTCGTGACTAGTGAAATTTACACTTAATTCTGGGCTGCTTAGAGATTTTATTTCAAATTTGTAATCTTTTTCACTGACCCAAGCCCTATTTGGTTCAGCTTTTTTTGTTATTATTTAGATTTTATAGTTTTAAGTATGTTATACCATTTTCATTTTTAATAACTTGACTTTCCACGAAAATCGTGGGGTATTCTTCGAGGGTGTATCCTCCTATCATGGCATCCATTGTTTTAGCCTTTCCTTCTTTTGTATTTAATGTCTCTAGCACTTGAGCTGTTGTTCCCTTTTCTATTGTGATTTTTCTGTTTATTTTTAAGTTATAATTCGAACCCTCACTCTCTTTATCTGTTGTTACACAAATTGGCCTATTAGTTTCATTTGCCTGGGTTATGGTTATTGTATCAGTTAGGGGTTTCCATACGATCCAATATTTCCTTATAGCGTCTACTCCTAGAATATAAGGAAATGGTAGTTGCTTACATATTATCACCGTCACTGTTATTTCTTTATCCCCTGTGCTAAATTTTAACGGACATTCCCCCAAAATTGTCAGCTTGTGATCTGTTACTGATGTCAGAGTATTCTGGCATCTGCTTACGGGATTTTTGACACTAGGAGGAACCCTCTTAAAAACTTCCTCTCGAATTAATGATTTAGACGCACCCGTATCTAGTAAACATGGTAAATTTTGAAAACAATCAATTTTAAAACAACGCAAAATCGGTAGACTATTGTTATTTGCATATGTATCACAACACTCTAAGCTATAAAGGGGTCTTTGTAAGGATTCAGCTCTGTCGACCCTTACAGACTGGTTTCTGCATTTAAATGCCCACTGTTTGACCAAAAGTTTCTGGGGTTATCCCAGTTTTCTTCAGCGTTGCTATTTTGACCCTGGGTGTTGTTAACCGTTTGCCTTATAGGCCTAAATTCAGGAATATTATTAGGTATTTGCCAAGTATTATTTGTTCCCTGCCTTCCTAAATTTCTGTTCCCTTGCGTTCTGAACTGGTGTCTTGTCTTGTACGTTCGGCTTCCTTTGCGTACTCTAAGTCAGCAATCTGCTGCATAGTGGTTTGGGTTGCTACAATAATAGCAATTAAATTTTCTCTTAAATTGTTTGTTGGTTTCCTGGTTACTTCTAAATATTCTTTATATGTAATTGTTGGTTCCCCAACTATCTGTCTTTGTTGGGGTGGGTGCCCATATTTTCTATAATTATTAGCTTCTAATCTCTCAAGGTCGTGGAATCTGTCAGCTACTTTCCTAGAGGGCGACCCTTGGCCTCCGTCGCGTCTTTTTGGCTTACGATTTGGCTCCTCAAAGTTAACCCGCTTCTGTCCCCTTCCATATTTTATACTTTCTTGGGCTCCTGTGTTATTTATTGACATCTGATCAAACTCTTTCATGGCCTCGTCAATTTTTACCTCTGTTTCTACTACTTGTACTTGTACTTGTTGCACGTTCAAGCCGCATCTGGACTCATCGGGGCGCCCAGCAGATGACAACATGTCTCCTTCCATAGGTTTCGCTCGAGGGTGGCAGGCTCCACCGTTTCCAGATACTGGGGATCCCAGCGACGGCCATATTTTCGGAATCGCCCGATTGGCTCCAGATCAGATTTAACTGTTGCTAGCCACGTCTTCTTTGGGCCTCCTGCCCTCTTCTTCCAAGCAGGTAGTGGTAGACATTTGAGGCATTTTTTGCTTATAGGGTCATCTGGTCTGCGCATCTTTTGGCCAAACCATCTCAGTCTCCTATGCTTAACAATATCAGAAACAAGTGGGTGATCCCCACATCTTCTTCTTACTTCGTCATTCGAGATTCTATCTGAGATGCAGATACCCAGGATATAGCGCAGGCATTTGTGGTTGAATATATTCAAGCTCAACGCTTCGGCTGCTTTAAGTGACCACGTTTCACATCCATAGAGGAGGACAGAGATAACCATAGCTTCATACACTCGGAGCTTTGTGCGTAGCGATATTTCCCTCCGCTTCCAGAGATACTTTAGTAATTGAAGGAAGACACTCCAGGCTGACGATATGCGGCTCTGGATTTCTTCTGAAGATTTGCCGGCAGGGTTTACCGTCGATCCGAGGTATTTGAACTACTGGACGTCCTCTATCTGATTACCATTTAGGGTCAAAGGGGTTTCATCCATCCCATCTGTTCGCATGAATTTTGTTTTTGGTAGGCTTATTTGGAGACCAGTCGAAAGTGCCTTGACTGCCACATCATTTATCATAGCCTAGGCTTCTGCAACAGATTCAGCAAGCATGTCCACATCTTCAGCATAGTCAAGATCTGTGACGGAAAAGGACGGGCTCACTGCAATGCCCTTATAAATGTCCAGGACCCTGAGGATCCAAGTGATGACAAAGTTGAACAATATTGGTGAAAGGAGACAGTCCTGACGTACACCTTCCTCAATCAGGACCAGATCTGAAAGATCACCATCGACTCTTACCCGGGCCTTTTTTCCAGCATAGTATGCCTTGAGCGGATTGATGATCTTCTCAGGCACACTGTCCTCTCTCATTGCCTCCCATATTGCATCACGATGGACCGAATCAAACGCGGTAATGAAGTCTGTGAAGATTTGGATGGTTTCCTGCTGGTGTTTAAGCCGGTGTTCAAGGATCTGCCGAAGGCTAAAAATCTGGTCATAGTAACCCATACCCAGCCTGAATCCTGCTTGGTTGGGTCGCGATCGGCTGTTTCTGGTGTCTCTGAATCTATTTAAAAGTATGACTGCGAACAGCTTGGCAGCAATGGGGATAAGGGATATACCTCGGTAGTTTTTGCAGTCCATTCGGTCTCGTGTTTCTACTAGGATTATAGCCTGCTCTAAATTTTCAGGTTTCCGTGATAATATTAGTCTTAACAGCTTTTTTGGTAACCCTTGCGTAAAAGTATGTAATTGTACTTTCTGTACTGTCTCGTCATTTCCGCCTTTCTCTAACTGTAAGCATACAGATCGACAAATTTTGTGTGCATATTCCCTGATACTAGTTGAGGTATTGAATATCACTACCTCTGTTCTTAGCCTCTCAGAGATGCTTGTCTCCATGAACCTTGTTTTAATAGATTCAATTAGAGTACTAATGTCCTTGGGCTCTTTTTCCTTAATTGCCTCAAAATGTTTAAGGGCGCTTCCCTTTAATCTGGCTGAAGCGCATTGCTCTTTGACCTTATCGTCAAACGACTCAGTTAGTTCGTTGAAAATTTCCAATTTTTCGATAAACTCATCGACATCTGAAATTCCCGCGTATTTCGATATAATTTTGGCAATTTCAAGTGCCATTGATAGGGCAGCCATTATTTCATCTGGTAAAGCCATTTTTTTCAATCTACTATTTTTATCTAGCCCTTTCGACCCAGGTTTTGCAACCGCCATCAGTTGTGGTAAGGTGGTTTTTATGTTATTAAAGTGATGTTGTGGTAGTTGCCTGTATTCTCCCTTTATAGGGGAGATAAACTATGGCCCTAAGGTGATTAAACTTTGGTAGCGTGCCTTAGGCTATGACCGGACTAATGAGGCATTCCAGCTGGGTATATTCGAGAGACTAAATTTAGATTGTAGAGAGTTTGGCTATAATACAATACTTTTACTCAGAAATCTACAATAATATATAATAAGATGCTTAGACACTTGCAATAATCCGACAATATTCCAAGGTATTTCTAAATCAACGGACCAGAGGTCAGTCCGGCATAAAATTAGTATCAGGCCGCCCCTTCCCATAAAATGTATCTTTTATACATTTTATCAACCACAACTTCCGGGACCCAACTGACGCATATAGCTAGCAAGTGGTAATTTCTTAATTTCCTGTTATGCATAAACTTGCCAAGATATGTTCCTTATCTTAATAAAAAGTGGCATTTCTAAACTTTTGTATTTGCGTCTTAATATTTTTACTAAATTCCAAATTGACTTAATTAGAAAGTATCACCACAAAACTCTCAAATAAAAAGAGAAATTAAATTGCATGCAAAATGAAACCCCCCCCCCCCCCCAGAAAAAGCAAGCGATCTTATTGAAAATCTATTTATTAGATACATAATATCAGGGAATCTTACCGTAGAGGTTTCAAGCTCCAATCTTCCAAATGTGGAATTTCGCATTTTTTTTTCCAGAAGAAACATCGTCGATGCATGTTTATTTGTTTTGTTGTTTCCCAAGGGTGATTGCATCAAACTGAAGGTCCTAGCTAATTGGGAGGGAGCTCATTCAAACGTAAAGCTTTTTTTCAAGTTACCATAAAGATTCGACCAAGGGATAATCTTGTTTTCTTGCTATTTTAGGGCACAAAACTACAACTTTACCCCGAAGAGGATGAATTTGCAATCAATTTAAAATTTTTAAAAGCTAATTGATTTAAAAGTATGAATAAGTATATTTTAGGCTTTCCAGTTGTAAAAGAAATAATGCCACACGGTGGCAGCACTGGGTTCAACCAGGTTGATTCGCTTTATTTGTAGTAAAATTGGGCTATATTTGGCCATCTGTAATTGTATATCAGCTATAATGAGGGGGGATAAGTCATTGTATAGGTAGGGTAGATTCCTAATAAAAAGTACGTTTTAATGTACAAACTGCTTACTCTTCACGAGACTTCAGATAAATATTGAAAGAGATGGGGGGAGGGAGTAGGAATTAATTAAATTGTTTCTCTATACATCTAAAATGTTACATTCCGATTTCTACTAGCACAGAGGTAGAAAAAACAAGGTAGGTCATCATCAGCCCCACCAGGAAATTTCTTTGGGGTGGCAAATACGGCAAGGAACTTATTTTTCAGCAATTTAAAATGATGATATTTTCTTTTTCTATTTATATGAAGTATTTCAATGTATGTAAACAAATGCATGTAATAATCATAATATAATAATATAGTGAGCAACACTTATAAACAACGAAAAAAATATAAACTTATAAAAAATATAGATATATATAAAAAACGATGATACCCTACAAGAAATATACGCTTCATGGTCCTAAGTGCTGCCTTCCGTAAAAAGAGGACCCAACTAATGCTACTTTGAAAGCCGCAACATCATTCACCAGAACTTCCCTTCAATCACCGTCCAACTTCCCTTGATACCCTTGGTTGGTACAACTTTAAAGAGTTCTGCCGCGTAGATGGATAATCTACGCGGCATTTTTACTCTTTCTGCTTTTCTGCATTTTTATCCTTTATGATATGGGAAGTGTTGACAAGGTCCACTCTGTCCATTCTGAATTGCAGAAATGGTAAGTTCAGGCTACTCAATCTCCGCTCATAAGGTAAGTATTTCAGATTTGGGACGAGTTTGGACGCTCGTCTTTGCACTTTTTCAACCAACTATGAGTCAGACTTTCCAGTCGGATACCACACAGCTGAGCAGTATTCAACAACAGGGCGCACCATCGTCTTAACCAATGTGGTAAAACTTTGCAGAATAAACCTCCTGAATGCTCTTTTGACGCAAAGCAAATCATAGTTTACTTTACGCGAAACAGTTGAAGGTTGCTTATCAAACCTCAGCTGATCATCAAAAATTATAACGAGATTTCCGATAGAGTTAATAGGGCATACCGACACGTCACCTATGACGTACCTGTATGCCACATCTTTCAAAAAGTAATGCATTATATGACATTTATTCTAGTTAACAAACCTAGAATTTAAATTACACTATTCAAAGAATGCTTCTAAATCTCCCTGTAGAAGTGTCACATCAACCGGGGAGGTGACATTTCTGTATAGTTTTACATTGTCCACAAACATTTTAATGGTGCTGTGTTGGATTACCTGTGGCAAATCATTTATAAATAAACAGAATAAAACTGGTCCCAAGCAGCTACCCGGAGGGACCCCGCTTAGAACTCGACACCCTTCAGATAGTGCCTCAGCAACCTTCACTTTCCTTGACCGATTATTTAGGTAATCCCTAATCCAAGTCGTGCTTCTACATCAGATCCCATTCTTTAGACATTTTCCCAATAGCAAAGATACCGAAACCTTGCCGAATGCCTTGCGAAAATAAATATAAATACAATTAAACTTTAGAAATGAATCAACCATCTTTTGAAAATCTTTGATTACTTCCGTTAACTGCGTGTTACACGATCGATTGTTTCGAAAACCATGTTGTGCCATATTCCACGAATTATTTTTTTCAAAATAATTTGGATCCGATACACAATTACTTTTTTCATAATTCTCGAAAAAATTGACGTATAGGGTGATAATTCGGGAAATCCAACGTTGGTCTACCCTTATGAAGTGGTTTTATGACAGCTTTTTTCCACACAGCAGGGCACTTACCAGACTCCAAACCAAGATTAAAAAGAAACGCAAGTGGAGCCGCTAGAGAAGAAGCCACTTCTCGTATAATATAATCTAAGACGCCATCTCTATCAGGGGATTTGTCAACAGAAAGCTCAAGCATAATTCTTTGAACCCGCTCATGTGTTAAACAAGAGTCATCATATTGTGACTCATTTTGTAACACAAAAGCTTCCGGTACTGGTGATATACGAGTATTATATTTCATATGAGAAGCAGGATTAACAAAAAAAGATGAAAATGTTTCGTTAAAAATAGCTGCTTTTCTCTTATCATCATCAACAGTTTCGCCAGTGACTGGGTCACTGAAGACCGTGGACGATGGTGACTGCTCTTTGCTCCTATTCACATACTTCTAATAATTTTTTGGACAACTTTGCGCGCAAGCGATTATCGACGATTCGACTGACTCAGTGTGAGACCGCAGGATCATCGTTGCCCTATTTCTCACTCTCTTGTAAACACGCCAAGATTCATCCTCCCTAGCTGTGAAATAAGCTATCCATGGTCTATTTTTCGTAGGTAATGCTTCAAGGACAAATTTTTGAAGGTTCTTACGTTTTTTCACACACTCTATAATAGTACATCTTGGAATAAATCTGACATATCAACATAACGTACAAACTCTCTAAATTCGTCAAAACCACATCTAGAATAATCATATAACAACTTCGACACAGGATTTAGCGGAATGCTTACATTAACACAGAAAGACAATACTACGTGATCACTTTTACCTAGTGGAGGCAGAAATTCTAAATTCTCCAGGTCTGCTGGGTGCTTAGTTAAATAAGATCTATTATAGACGGATTCATTCCAGTTCGAAACCTTGTGGGCTGAGTAACATGCTGATGGAGAAAGCTATCACCAAGTGTCTGAACTAGTTTATGCCCGAAACTCAAATCAGATAACTTTGCACTGTGTGATAACCAATCAATACCAGGAGCATTAAAGTCACCAACGACCACAATTTTAGACGAAAATGACGAAAAGTAAGTAAGGTAGCTGAGTAGGCCCTCATCTCTAAGAGTACTATCAAATATCCTAGACGGGCTCTGGTAAACCGCTACTATACGCAAACTTTGGGACCAACTCGGATGTCTCAGCTCAAAACTAACTACCTCATGTCCTTGACTTAAAAACTCAGAATTAACTTCTTTATATTTTAAAATCAGGGAAGAAGAAACATAAACACAAACTCCTCGTTCATAGTTAATATTATACACAGAATCGTAACCACTTAGTTGCCGAAAATGGACAGAGGGGTCACTACAATTCTTGGGCAGAACTTCGGTCACAACAATAATGTGGGGTTTCCGGTTTTGAACAAGAGCAACAAATTCATCCCACTTTGACGATAAACAGTCTGGATTTGTATATTTGCCACAAATAACTGTTCACTGTGACATCTCCGATTCGTTTATGTAAAAGATCAAAAGTCTCGCAGATTTTTCATCCATACAAACAATAGTACTCCTTTTTTCCAACCGAAATTCTTTTGTAGTAATATCAAGGTTTTTTTTTTTACCAAAATTACTATCCATCGCCAATATTTTAAGTATATTCAAATTTTATCCAAAATTTAAATTGAAAAGTTAAACGCGGGACGGTACTAATGCACGTACAATTATTGATTTGCACATTTTAAAAGCAATGAATTAGAGATTTACGGTACAGGTACCTTAAGATAAATCTTGGTTAGGCCTGGGAGTGATTTGGAAAACAATCAGAAATTAAATAAAAAAAGAGTTTTTCAACTGAAAGCAAGGAACAGATTTGAAACTTATTTGAATTGATTATTCTTTATATGAAGGGGACTGTCTCCTCCATAGCTCCTTACTCATTACTGTGAAGTTTGGCTTTTTTCAAGATTTTTCAGAAAATTTCCCATTGGAAAGATAAGATTTTTCAAAGCACTAAAAATACTTTTGTTTAATGAGTAAGGTGTTAAGAAGGGGACAGTCCCCCTTATATACAGAGTAATTTATATTTGTTTTAAGTTTTAAACTTCCTCATTACTTTAGTTGAAAACCCTTTTCTATTTGTTTAGTTACATTTCATAAAACTGTAAAGTTTTATGAATGCAGTACTTTTGGTAACGCAAAAAAAAGGATCAATATTTAAATGATCTCTGTTTGGATTTTGATGGATAATCAAACAGTTCGTGGTAATGAACTGTAAGTACGGAGTGACGTGGCTCAATAGTAACTGAAACTCTAAAAAACTGAATTTTGATACCAATTGATATATCAAAAGAATTGGCTTATTATGCTAATTCTAAATATTTAAGCTTCATTAAGCTTAGTTTTACCCATCAAAAGATACGAGCCTGAGAAAATTTTCCTGATTTTATAAAAAGGGGGTAGACCCCCTAGAAGTCATATAATTTTAATGCAAATTACATCATCAGATTCAGCGTATCAAAGAACCCTACTATAGAGGTTTCAAGCTCCTATCTATAAAAATATGGAATTTTGTAATTTTTGCCAGAGGAAAGATCACAGATGCATGCTTATTTGTTTGTTGTTTTTTTTCCATGGGTGATCGTATCGACCCAGTGAGCCTAGACCGTCAAGAGAGGGCTCGTTCTATTGAAAATGGAAGGTTCTCGTGCCCTTTTTAAGTGATCAAAATAATTGGAGATCAACAAGGCCTCCTCCCACTTCACATTTTTCCCAATCGTCCGATCAAAATTTTGAAGTAGGTTTTCTCTTCAGCATAGTTGAAAAGCCCAATAGCTATGTTTTTAGAGATAAAGTGACCTCCTACAGCCCCTGGGGAAATGTTTTTAAGTTAAAAATTTATCCATGGTTTTATTTGTTATTGGGAATATGTATACATTTTTCGGGTGGGGAGAGGAGGAAGAATTTTCTGCTGGGAGGATTTTACACAGGGAGAATTGTACATGGAGAGGGAAGTTTCCAGGGGGTGAACTTTTAAGGGGAAATTTTGCACTTGGTGAATTTGCCAGAATTCCTATACGAAATTTCTTTATATGTCTTGTTTTTTCTTTACCGATTCAATTTTAGGCGTGGAGATGTTAAGGTAATGGACCGGGGTAAATTTTCGCCAAGATTGAATTACACAGAGGATGTTTCTGAGGGGGGGGATTCTCCCGTGATGGTGGAGCCAGGTATCCTGGCGCTATTGAAAACAACGATCAGAAAATAAAAAAAAAACAAGTTTTTTCAACTGAAAGTAAGGAGCAACATTAAAACTTAAAACGAACCGAAATTATAACGTATATGAGGGTTTCCCCCTCCTCAACCCCTCATTCTTTACGCTAAAGTTTAAATTTTGTGTCAATTCCTTAAAAACAACTCCTGAAACACTAGTGCCGTTTAATTAGAACAATAAGTAACTTTTTTTTAAAGTGCCAAAAAACTCTAGCGTAAAGAGAGAGGTATTGAAGAGGGGGGCGAACCCCCTCATATACTTGATAATTTCTGTTTGTTTTAAGTTTTAATGTTGCTCCTTACTTTCAGTCGAAAAAAACTTTTTTTATTAAATGAAACTTATATAAATACACATATATAAATACAGGCGGAGGAGGAAGAAGGCCCCTCAAATGTACACTCAAAAGGGCCCACTGGTTTATCCACAAGTTCCATGAGTTGCAAACCTTCTCCCAGCAATGGGCTAAATTGTATGGTGATGCAGAACACCATCGCGGGAGGATCCTCTATAGGAGGACAACTGTGGCAGGGCGTAAGATCCAGATCTATGGACAACGGCCTCTGCAAAGGGCTGCCTTGACCTTTTCGGGGTACCTGCAAGACTGGGGACCTTGCGGTCAACTCTATTCCCACTTGAGGAGTGGCGCCCCTCGAGGAAATTATAGCCTAGTAAACAACACAGCATTCGCACGGGATTCTGACTAATGGACAATTCTTCTGGGATTGGTATGTACTGATGGGCGCCTTTGGGCTGAAAAACCTCTTCCTAGCTAATTTATCTATTACGGGTTGCCTCCCCGTGGTAGCATAATATTTGTAGGCATGAATATATAATGAGTCGGAGGTAATAGGCTTGAGATTTTCTGTGCAGGATTTCGACTCTTGTTGATAGAAGAGCATCGCCAAGCGCTGAAAACCATGTTGTGACCAAGATGGGCCCAGGATTGCACAAAGCCTCCATTCGTGGAGGTCCCAGGGACTCCTTGCTGTCCAGTTGTAAGCTGGCTTAAGCACTTCAGTATAGACGTGAGAAGATATGTGATCCCTGTCCTGCACTGGTATCTGGGATCATTGCTTTTCCTGAGGCGAAAATAATTTCAATGATTTAAAGAACATGAAAATTGGACCTTGGAATGTTACGACATTAAAAAATGACTATCGTATTGACATTTTGACTGACGAACTCGGACGATTCGAACTGGATTTATTAGGAGTTTCAGAAACTCATATCCCAGGGGTAGGAAGCATGAAATTATGTGATATAGAATTTGTTTACTCAGGCAGGAAGGATGGGTTACATAGACAGGGAGTAGGGCTCATGATGAATAAGGAAGCTGCTAAGTCTTGTTTAGGCTGGGAAGGTATTAATAATAGAATACTAATTGCTCATTTTATGACTAGAAAGTTCAAGGTATCAGTTAGAGTAGTATACGCCCCTGTAGAACCGACTGATGGAGATACTAGTGACTCAGATGAATTTTACTTACAATTACAGGAGCAAATAGACAAGGTCCCAGGTAGAAATATGATGTTATTGCTGGGAGATTTTAACGCCCAGGTTAGTAGAAATAAGGATAGATGGTATCCCAGCTTAGGTAAATTTGGTGTAGGAAAAGAAAACAGTAATGGATACAGACTTTTGCAATTTTGTAGGTATAACAATCTCGTTATAACCAATACGGTGTTTGGTCATAAAATGGCTCATAAGTTAACATGGTATTCACGTGATAGTAAGACAGCAAACCTTATTGATTATGTTAGAGTAAACCGAAGACTAGCAGGATCATTAAATGATACTAGGGTATATAGGAGTGCCGTAATTGATGTTAAAAGTAAAGATCACCATCTAGTAGTGTCAAGGGTTAATTTAAAGCTGAAATATCGGAAGAAAAATTACCTCCCGGGAAATTATGATGTTAGTAGACTCCAGGATGAGAATTTGAGAGAAACTTTCCAGGAACAGTTGAATTCTAAACTTGAGAGTTTAAAATTTGATAATGTGGAAGATGGTTGGTATAATTTTAGAAAAATAATTTGTGAAGTTGCTGATGTTGTTTTAGGGAAGAAAGCTAGAACTGCAGCTAAGAATATTAGTTAAAAAGCTTTATGGTTAATAGAAAGAAGAAAGGAATTGTGCGAGAATTATCTGAGTGATAGATTATATGAAAACAAAAGAAATGTAAAGAAAGTGGAGAATGCATTGCAATATGAAGTAAGGAGGTGTGAAGTGGAGGCCATGGATAAAATTGCCGAGGATTTAGAAGATGCAGCTAGACGGCATAATAGTAAAATATTGTACTGGCACGTTAACAAATTGAGAGGTAGTAGTAGTAGGTAGAGGTAGAATATGATTTTTGAAAAAGGGGAAGAACCTAACGATTTTAGGAAAACCTTAATTAAGCCACTTTATAAGAAAGGTGATAAAAGTGAGTGTCGTAATTATCGAGGCATTAGTCTGGTCTCTGTAGGTAGCAAATTGCTTAGTAATATGATAATTTTTAGACTGAGATATGCCGTAGAAAAAGTTTTAAGAGAAGAACAGTGCGGTTTTAGAAAAGGCAGAGGATTTGTCGACCAAATTTTCACTCATATGTTAATAATTGAGAAGTACCTAAGTTGTCAAACGACTTTGGTCCTCAGTTTTATAGATTATGAGCAAGCGTTCGATTCTGTTGATAGAGGAGCTTTAGTAAAGGTTTTATCTTTGTATGGTAAACCAGACAAATACATTAAAGTGATTAGTGCTATGTACGAGAATAACACTGCTGTGGTTAAGATAGGAAATGAAGTTAGCAGCTGGTTTTGTATTAAATCAGGAGTTAAGCAGGGTTGTGTTCTATCCCCCTTTATACGTATTATTTTGATGGACTTTGTTTTAAGGAGCACAGGAAAGGCGATGGGAGACCACGGGATCAAATGGGGAGGAAAAAGTCTCCTGGACTTGGATTATGCTGATGATTTAAGCATCCTAGATGAAAGTGTGAGCAAAATGAATGAAGTTTTAGAGGTTTTGCGAGTTCAGGGTGCTAGTATTGGTTTGAACATTAATGTTAGGAAGACTAAGTCACTAAGGCTAGGAATAAGTGAAGATGAAAAGGTGACGTTGGGTAATGAAAAGATTGATCAGGTGGGAAGCGTCACTTACCCTGGTAGTATTATTAGTAAAGATGGTGGGAGCAGTGAAGATGTTAAAAATAGAATAGCCAAGGCTCAGTGTGTTTTTTCACAGTTAAAAAAAGTTTGGAAGAAAAGGAAGATAAGTCTGCAAACCAAGATTAGAATCTTAGAAGCTACAGTGATGACAGTGGTCAAATATGGCTCTGAAGCATGGACGCTCAGAAAAGCGGATGAAGATTTGCTAGATGTTTTCCAGAGAAATTGCTTAAGGATTGTTCTGGGTACCCGGCTGACTGACCGTATTTCAAACAATAGGCTATAAGAAAAATGTGGTTAAATACCGCTTTCTAGGTCTATAATGAAAGAAAGGTTGAGGTGGTTAGGGCATGTTGTGCGGATGAAGGATGACAGATTGCCGAAAATTGTTCTTTTCGACCAACCATCTAGGGCTAAACGAAAAGCAGGTCGCCCCCGTCTGGGGTGGGAGGACGTCATAAAGAAAGATTTAAAGGAAATGGGAACTTCGTGGGCGTGTATAAAAAGGGAGGTTTTGAATAGATTGAGGTGGAGGAGGAGCGTGCGTAGCTGTGTTTGCCTCAGGCGGCTTGGTGCTGCGGTGAGTTGTTAGTAGTAGTAGTAGTAGTAGTAGTAGTAGTTATAACTATTTTTCTAAAGGCATTGAAAAAAGTATGTCAATTAAAGTAAAAGTACATTATCGAAAAGTAGTTAATTAAAAAAATTACATAAAACAATAGCCTACTTACAAAAACTAAGATACAAACTCCCAGCATTCAGTTCTGTTGAGCAATGCCGAAGCGTTGGACGGATATTTTTTAATAATATCGAAAGTTTTGAACTTGGTTATCAAACACCAAAATATTCAATGCCTTTAGACTCAATTGTTTATAAAAAGTAACGCATAATCAAAGAAGTTTTTTCAAACTGAAACATTAAAACTAATATTGAGAAACTGAAATACCATTTTTATAATTAAATATTATAAATCTAATTTTTAATACCAAAAACCAATATTTTTGACACTTTTATACTTCATAACTGTGAGAAATTAAATCTTTTTCACAGCGAAAACAAGATAAATAAAATCACTCCTGGAAAAATAGAAAAATGATAATAAAACACAAAAACGTATCCGTTCGGGGGGAAAATACAAAAATTCCCAGCATTCCGTTCAGGGGAGCATTTCTGATTATAGTGGCTTTGTAAGTAGAAAGCTATCTTATACCCCCACGCGACACCCCTGCTGCCACCTACAACTTTTTTTAACACCATATATTGGCACGAGAACCACGTGGTTTATGGTTTTTGTCAATGAGAATGAAAAAAAACAGGAATTTTGTCACATTTATGGATGTTTTCATGGATGGTTATGTGTGTTGGTCGATTTATTTGATGTTTTTCATGGATGTTTAATGGTTTTTGTCAGTGAGAATTTGAAAAACAGGAACTTTGTCACATTTATGGATGTCATCAGCAATTCATGTCTGTTATATGGTTTTCTCAGTGAGAATGAAAAAACAGGAATTTTCTCACATGAAAAAACATGAATTTTCTCACATTTATGGTTGTTTTAATGGATGGTTATGTGTGTTGTTCGATTTATTTGATGTTTCTCATGGTTGTCAACATCAAATTATGGATGTTTTATGGTTTTTGTCAGTGAGAATTTAAAGAACAGGATCTTTTTCACATTTATGTCTGTTTTTATTGGTTTTGTAAGTGAGAATGAAAAACAGGAATTTTGTCACATTTATGTCTGTTTTCATGGATGGTTTTGTGTGTTGGTTGATTTGTTTGTTATGAGTTCTAAGGAAAACAGCTAGATCATGTGTGTCCTTCTCAGCCAATCAAAGGACTTGTTTACATAGGCGCAACAGAGGTAAGATAAGGAAATTAGTTTTTCTATAGTTTTATTAGTCTGTGAATCGAATTCAAAGGAGTGAGAAGAAGAAGAACTGTTTGACTCTACTCATTTGGATATATATTTGTAATGTTTATGAGTGGAATGTTTACCCTATTAGAAGTTGATAGTGGAATTGATGATAATGGTACAAGAGCACCAAACATTGCGGTGGAAATTACGAAAGGATCGCGGCTTTGTCTGGAATGGGATGCAGTATATGCAAGATATGTGATATCCTTGAGCAAATTTAAAATGGAAGATCAATTATGTTTTGCCGCAAAAGTTGATATAGCACATGTGAATAGACTTCAATGTGCTTTAAGTGCATTGGTGAAACATATTGAAGACAATAAACTGTATCGCTAATTGTACATGCTCTGTATTATTGATGTTGTTGTTCTAATTATTCAATAAAATTGTTTCGAAATCGAAAATGTTCTCTTTCTGTTCTGGGTAGGGCTAACGAATCAGGGTCAGTCTAGAGTCAGCAGTTGGAGTGAAAGGAATGAAAAATGAATAAATTTGAGAAAGAGAGAATTAGATCACATCTAGTGTTTATGGAAAAACATTTGATTTTGGATGATGATTTTCTCGGGTTATCTCTTAAACGCAGGATATTCTCGTGTCAGTGGAACACTTGACAATATAATGAGGAGTGAGTCCCCCCCCATTGGACGATTGCATGAAACTTTTAAAAAATTACTTAAAGGCATATTGTCATTTTATTGATATATTATTTGGAAAAAAGCAAAATAATATTGATGATATAATTTTGAAAACATTTAAAAGGGGTTCCTTTTAGATAGCTCCGCCTTCGAAAGGAGTCACGTCACAGAGTTACTCCTCTCCCCCACCATTTCCCTCACGTTGAATTTATAGAACGACGAGGATCAGTTTCGTTTTATCTGTGAGAGAGAGTTGACATCGGAAACCAAAAAATGTTCTATATATGTACATTGTGCATGTACACTCTTGGCAGTTGGAATCAATGTGAGAATTTTACAATTATTGATGAATATATTGAAAAGTTTAAATTATGTAATCCTTTTAAATTACATAGAGGCTATGCAGTAAAAATTAAAAGATGTAATTCATGTCTTGAGGAGGTGTGTGACTCTCATTTTAGAGGGTACATGTGCTTCAATTGTCACTATGATAAAAATGATCAGTGGGAGAATACTTACCCTGCGATGATTGGAAAGAATACTACACGTGATTTTAGTTTATTGCTACGAGATTGCTATCGTCGGGGATCTAAATTATTATGGGATGAGCAGTTTGGTCTACGATTCAACTGCTGGGGTAACAAGACAATCTGGTTTCTACGTCATCGTTGTGACGACACTACCTACTATGACTATAAACCAAGTGATTTTTATTTGGCAGTTACCGAATGTGATTCACCATTTGAAAACATTGTATGTGACATTGCTTCAAATAGACAGATTGAAACTCGTGAATTTCATAATATGAATGCAAATAGTATCATTGACTATACAAAGAGATATGACAAGAGTGAAGTTACATTGATTACAGAAAATGTGACCCTGACATTGCAGTCAATCAAGATCAATATACAGTGAATCCAAATGATTTACCGACATTAGTGGTTCAAGACAGTTGCCTATACATCGAAGATGAAGAAATCTAAAGTGAAAATTTAAAGACAATGTTGTAGATATATGTATTTTATTAATAAGCAAATTCACAAACAATTTTTAAGTACTTTACTCTTAGGGCACTGAAATCAATACTATATAGGTGTGAGAGGATATTTTCCACTAGAAAGTCATTCAGACGAGAATTGTCACCATAAATGTGAAAAAACTGCTTGTAAGTATAGCCGCGGCATCAGAACACAAAATATAGTAGTCCATGGAAGCCACAGCTTTCAGTCGTTAGATCCTGCACCCTCTTTCGATTTTGAATAACAGCTTTCCCACTGCTCTCAATATAGTTGCTAATGTGAGGTGTGTAGAATGTATAGGGTAGACCAAGAGGATCAAAAACTTCAGTCGTCTTCATAGTTTGAAAGATGCACAGCCAATGACCTGTCAGAACAGTCGATGGACTGCTATTAAAAATAATAACGGTGTTGTTGACACGTTGAATTTTTCCAAGAAAGTCCGAGGGTAGACAAAGTGTTTTGTATTGAGACATGTAGGGGTCCATATTAGATAATCTGATTATTTGACTGGGGATCATGGTGCCAAGTCTAGTAGAACACTGCCTTCGGGAGTGATTTCCCATTAGGTTTCATATTGGTTTAGCGAGATTAGTGCAATACTTTCAGCTAATGGCTCGGTAAATGTACACTCTACACGCACACTCCCCGTACGTACGATACTCATATCCTGTGTACCCGACAAATCCAGTACAATGATACAATGTGTTTTAGCAAACATATCTTCGGTTATACCATTTTCATAGAGTTGCGAATCGTGATCGAGGGTTTGCATGGTCAATTCATACAATGTTCTATATGATCTATCAATAGATAGATTGTAGAGTGCGATGCCATTTACTTTACATACAAGAGATGAAAGTCCAAACAGTTTGAATTTATGCGTGCATTCTGTCCATGATCCAATTGCATTGGCACTTTTTACAAATGCCAAAGCCAATTTCGAGGTAATTTCGCCATTGATAAAGGATGAGTCGGTGAAGGTGCGTGACCCCATTGCAATATGCCGTTGATTGGTGATTGTATTGGGAACAAGTAGTTTAATGTTGTTACCATTTGCTCTCAGTTTTTCCACGGCCAAAGAAGCTGAACTCATAACCTGCTGTTTGCGTACATGAAGTATTGCCGAGGTGAGGGAGAGACTTACATCGGGACTGCCAACAAGTTCTTTTCTCAATAAGAAATTGGATGGTGCAAGCGTCAATTTTATATTCACTTTAACATTGGGCGGCAGCCATTGGGGTATATTAAATATTTCATGATATATTTTTCCGACTAAATTTAATTCAGGAGTTGAAGCGCTTTTTAATGCATCTGGAATATCAGCAGTGTAAAGGTAATTTGGCCTCTTGTATACACCTCCCAAGTTCTTGTATGACTAGTTCGAAAACAATATGAATTGCATAGATCGTTCATAGTTTGAGAGATTGTTGATATTGCCCCCCAGTATACAATTGAGATAGCCGCTGATTTGACGTCTTTGACTGTGTAGAGTACACTTTTCGCTGGATATCCCTTCGCTTCGGATCGGCATTGAACCAGCGGTGTTCTGGACTTTCAGTTGGAAATCTATAAATGCTGGAGACATGTCCATAAATTAGTCTTCATTGGAATAAATTTGAAAGTGGATATTATCGGAGAGGGGTTGTTGTGGATAAAATTGTTCATAGTATCCATGCTTGACACTCACATCAACATTTTCAGCATTGAATAGATTCAATGAGGCGGTGATTGAAGGTTGAGAATCTTTATGCGGTAGGTAGGACATTTTAGATGAAGAAATCTAGTTTCGATCTGACAATTTTCTTTCTGGGACGCCTGTTTACAGCATGTGTCGGCTTTTTCCTTCTTTTCTTTGACAAGAGGGGTGATGTCTTTCGTTTCCGACCTGAGCAGAGACTGATGAGGGATGCATTGTTTCTTGACCTTTTTAAGCCTTTACCATTTTGTTTTAATCTCTCGCCAATGGTTCGCGCACGGGACCTAAGATTTTCAGAAACACTTTTTTTAAAATCCTTGCCAGAGCCCCAATCGTATAGTGTAGAGGATGCAAAATCTGTCGCAGCCGGTAAAAGATATTTTCTAGCCAGTGGCAGTGAAGAGCGAAACAGCTTAGCAAACCAACTACCAAGACCGTAGTCAGACATTGATGAGTGCCCCTTGTAGTAGTTCATTCCATTACCCCGCCGTCTCAATCCAAGAATATTAATATAGCAGTTAATATCAGGACAAGTGAATAACACTTTTTTATTAGACATCTTGCTTTTGAACGATGGGTCGAAAATGGCATGTAATCACAGCCAAACCTTTTGAAATTGCTATGGGATCACCCAATTCAGTTCTTAGTGTTAACTGACAGAGTTCCAAATAGGAAGTGTTTAAGTGAATATACTGAAGATGCCTTATATTTTAGTGGTGAATATGTTCTTGATTGGTTTTTCGTTCAAGAACTCGTAGGAGGGGAACATTTGAATTACCAACCCGAGATGTTTCCACAAATGAAGCATAGAGAAATACACAAGTGTCCGTGAAGAAGGCAGGCAGATAGTCAGCAAAAATGAAATTAGTGTTTCCGGCACTTTTACCATTGATTATATTGAGCTTAAAGCCAAGAACATTCTTTAGATTATCGTTGAGAATAACCTTTTCACTGGCAATAGGTGAGCTAATGTAGATCTTGCCCTCCTCCTTTGAATAGTTGAAATGAAAAGCTCCCTTTTTACCAGCGGAAATTATTTTATTGATGGTATGACAAAACTCATTCATACAGGTGGGCTTCTCGTAGGGTATTTCAATATATTAATATTCCATCTAATTGATTTTTTGCTTTTGTTCTTCATCAACTGTCGAAAGGGGTAGCCCATCATATGATCTATTTCTTATATCATATTTACGATCTTTTCTCGTGATGTCGTAGGTATTTTTGAGAATACAATCGACAAGAGCCCCTTCATACTTTCACTCGTCGAATTTGATGGTTGTGGAGAGTTTCGTCCAAAAATCGCTTGTTCTTTTCAAGTCATTGTAGAGAGGATCAGAAACATTGGACATGAAAGTCACATAGAAATCATAGGGCATTGTCAATATCTTCAGCACTGACCCAAGAATCAAAATCTGAGTTGTATCCTAGCCAGCGAACAAGCAACTGGCTCTTGCCGTGGCGTGTACGACTCTTTAATATCTTTTCAATTTGATACATTTCGCTGGTGTTTCTAACTTTTTGCATTTCATAGTCATAAAAACCACCGAGAATCTCATCATTTTTGGTGTATCGCAGTCAATAGGTCGTGGCTTTGGTGTCCAGGACTTTGGAAACTTTAAAAAGTTCGGTACTCCATAAATAGTTCATTTTTTCAAAAATATTGCTGGTTATATTAATTCGAACAGTATAACCAACATTGAATTTCTTCTTTTTTTTCTCTTTTTCCCCCTTGGAGTATTTCTTTAGAAAGGCGTAAAATTTATTTTTATTGTAGTGAACATCAGGTGGTGCAGAGTTGGACAGAGATCGACGGGGTCTTTGATTATAAATAAACATTATTTTATATAAATAATGAATAAACGCCGGTGTATTTTTCAATGTGCAATATCTTGAAATTAATAGACGAATCGTTCTTATTAATCGTTCAGCCAATGCAGCCTTTATCGGACTGTGACAATGATAAAGAGTTGTATTATATTTCAATAGAATATTTTGCACATTGGGAATAACAAATTTACTACCACGATCTGATTGAATTTTTCTATATGAATCCTGTTCTAGAATACTTTCAATGGCCCTAGCAACTTCAACACCTCTCTTTGATCGCAGTGGAATGGCATATGCATAGCGACTAAACACACTGATTGCCACCAGAATATATTTGTATGGCACATTGTGACGCCGTTGAACTGCGTCTAAAGTTAAAAGATCCATTTGCATTATATGCAGAGGGAAAAAGGCTTTAGTTTGTCGATATTGCTTGCTGCGAAGCCTTTGATTTCGATGTAGTGTGTAACTCGGTTCGTTATCTAGATACTCTTTTGCTTTTTCCAATGTGGTGCCGGAGACAGCTTTGGAAAGTATTTTGGGAGAACTTAAACTCCCTGCCTCGCCAACATTTTCATAGACACCTTTCAAAAATTCATCCATTTTGAACGTAGACACGTAGTGTAATGTCCACTCCCCTTTTGCACATTGGTGGGTGAATCAATTCGTACTCGCTTTTGACTAGCAGCCACAAGTATTGTAAAATAATTGCTGCTGCTGTTAGTATCTTCAAATATTGAATCTTCTTCTTTTTTAAATGGTGATGTTGGAGGACTATATTCTCTTAGTTTTTTTAGAATTTGCTTATTGCCAATAAGACTTTTGGGAAAGTTTGATACATACAGAAAGGTGTATAGATTATCGTCAAAGGATAAGAGTCCTTTACGATTCGTCACAATATCATAAATTAAATCAACCAGATTATAACATTTTCCCTGAACTATAATTTGTTTCCCTTCGCTCTTGACTTGAACCTGATTGCCAGTTTCCAACATGAGATAGGAAAATAGTCTTTTACTCTGTTCTCGATAGGTCAAAGGCAATAGGTTTCCAATTTTCAATACAATCGAATTCAATTCCTTCTCCTTTGATTACAGTGCTGCAGAATCTTGAGGAGATGTTTCCTGTTTAGAGGGATCAGTGGTGGCGGTGGCAGGTCTTTCACGATAAGGGTTATGTTTGTCCACACGTCGCAATGCATCTTGAAGTAAAAGAAGTTTTTTGTCATCGGCAATATTCTCGTCACTAATGAATTTGCTTAGATTGTCCTCAAAATGTTCGACGGGCGAGAGGACAAGTTCAAATGGTGTCAATTTATAGGGTTTTGCCATTCTCTCTCACTAGAGAAAACTGTTTACAAGTCCTGCAATTATCGGTAGTAAAATTGTGAAAAAGCTACCGCCCGCCTGAAGGAGCCGTGTTATTTTAATTTTTTTCCCCCTGTTTGTAAAATCCCATGCGCGGACCGTGGAACGATGTTTCTTTGTCTGGTGTATAAAACCTCATGGCCGTTGAACAATGCCCTCAGTTAAATTTAAACAAAGTTCAGATATTAGATTAATGAAATCATTGTCAACCCTATATTTGAGTATAGACTTCCTAAGCAATGGTTTTGAGGTGCTTAAAACGGAAAAAAGATGCCGTTGTTCGTGTAGTTTCTTCAGTGTCATAATGGCGACTAATATTCCTTTTTACTGTTCACAGGAAGATGTACTTTTATTTCATTGTTGAAAATGTCGGTGACTTCACGTAGATCCCAGGGTGTACTCTGATTAATATCGAGCAAAATGTAACCGTAGGGCTTGATTGTCTCGTGAGTGTCCGGTTACAACAGAATTTTAGGGGCGCGAGGTTATATCTGATTTTTGTGATTTTGGCGCGAGATGTAAATACGCATGACTCGATAGATAATATAGACAGTGCAATTCAAAGCAAGGGTTCGCATACATTTGCTCTGATAAAACAGATTGTGTAGAACCAGAGTAACGGAAATGTGTTCATGATGGGAGCGAACGGTGAACAGTTGTAGCATTTCCTGTGAGAACTGTTCAATGGATTCAGCCAAATCATCAATAATCAACCACGAGTTCGATTCAATACTATTGAAAACATCAAGTCTTCGTATGAATTGTATTGTTATGGTTGTGACAATAGTTTTTATCTTATCATAGGACTCCTGCTAAATACTCTAGCAATAGTAGATTTTTTTTCGGCTTCTCAAAAAACATTTTATTACAATTTTGAATTATTTTAGCTAAAAGTATTGTTTTCACCGATATTGACGGTCCGCACAGAAATTATATGAAGGGTGTTTTAAATTGATACATGCTGCTGCTACTGTTGGGGGCAACAGTCGGACTACAACTAACTGTAAATCATATGTGCTCAATGAATAAGTAGCAATTTTCCCCATGGATCTATCTATTCAAGAACCAAAAAAAACAATATTTCATGGCAGCATTTATTTCGACACTGCATGAAAACAAATATTTGTTCAGTCAACATGCACTGCACAACGATAAAAATAATAACAACACTTGTTCAACAAGAACAGTTGACAAAATTTCATGGTGGTCAAAATGAAAACTCTATTTGTTCAACATGAACACAGGGCAATTATAGAACTTTATAAATAAGCACTTATTGTATCTAAAAACACTTTTATGTAAAATATTTTATATACAATAAAAAAAACACTTTTTGTCCATCATGAACAGTACTCATCTAAACGACACTTTATGTCAATAAACAATTTTCTATACCAGACAACACTTTTCGTACAACAAAATACACACACTTGAAACTAGCAGCAGCACAGTTGAACTTGATTATGGTGAATTTAAAGGTGTGGGATCCCCCCCCCCCCCGGGGGCCGCGGGGCCGAAGGCCGGCCGACCCCGGGCGGGGCCCCCCCCCCTGGGCGGCCGCGGGAAGGGACCCCCCCTCCCTCCCTCCGGGAGCGGCGGTGGAAAAAACACTACAATAGTTGTCCGGTCACTGCGACGGATGCTAAAGGTTAGTGGATGGGTTAGGTTAAGGTAGTGAGATTGGGATTAGTTAATTTATGAACTGGTTGGGTGGTTAGTGGTTAGTCAGATTAGGTTAATTTATCCAGACCAAGTTGATTGCGATAGTCAATGCATTCAACTCGGTCTGAAATACGGTAGTGGCCGTGGGGTAGGACAGTCACACCATTCTCGAGCACATAGACCTTGTCGGATATACACGACATGACATTCTTTTCCACTCTCACAGCATAATTTATATATTGTAGAGAGCGAATTACAAGCACTTGTGCTCTCGGCACTAGGCTAATTTCTACACAGTCAGTGTACACGCTCATGTTGAAATTGCTCTTTACAAAATGTGTAGGCACCCCTTTACACGCCTTCTTTTCTTCCCCACTATGAGTTTCCACGCAATAAACTTTGGGACCCGGGAACACCCCCCTGGATGTCAAATCACTCCCCGTCTCTGATTTTAACATTAATAGTTGGTTGGGGGCTTGACGTTTCACCAACTCGGGGTAGAGTGATGGATTCCAGTTGGTGAAATCCATTCGCGAGCTGATGTGTTCCCCCTTTTGCAAATCACCCAATAAATCCAATTCAGTCCCATTTACCTTTAACAGCAGAGAATCTGTATCACCATAGTAAAATTGAACCTCCCCCTCCCGAGGCCAGTGCACCTTGCACACATTGTAAAAGAACGACAACATGAGCTTTTTTGAAATTTCTAGTACTGAACTGCCGCCTGCGATATTCTTGTTCAGTACCACATTTCGCTTTCACTTGTTTAGAAGAACCATGCCGGTCACTTTGCTCGTGAATGATGTAAAATTGAGGTCGGCAATAATTCGTGCATACCCTAGAGGGTCAGTCATGACGTCACAGCGAGATCTATTACGTACACTCTCACACATTTTGCCAAACACTGAATTTAGAATGAGCTTATTAATGTCCTTCTCCACCTGTGAATGTGCCCAAGAACGGTTATTAACGCAGGTATTGATAAATGTTTTCAATTAGGGTCTCTGATTGAACTCCAGGACCCTGTGTCTTTTTGTGATATTTAAAATGTTGCTCACCATCCAGTGCAAAAGCACAAGGTGAACAACGATATTCTCCTTAGGGTCCAAATCTACAATCAGTTTCTGTTTAGAGGGAGTCCATTGCATCCCCATATCCTCAACCAATGATCGATTGTAGGGGCTCAGCGAGCCCCTGCTCACCGGCCGATTAATACAGGGACAGACAAAATCTTTGACTGAGTCGTGAAGCGCCAGCGGACTGTGACCGTCAATTTCAAAGAACCATCCTTGTGGCCCATTGTCCTCGACGGTGGTAATGTCGGGGAACTCACAAGGATTCTCAAGCCATTGATAGTTCCCACACGGCAAAGAGTAGTGGGACATTGCCGAGGGGTACAACGAGTTCATGTCCAAGAACACTGCATTTGACTTTACACCGGTGCTTTGTCCGCTCGGATCGGTTGATAAGACGCTGTCCCAATGAAAAACAGACCCACCCCACAATTAAAGCTCAACAAAAAGGTACATATATATAACGGTGATTATGCCAAATTACTACCAGCTAATTTTTAAAATTAAATACAAAACAAAATGTGGTGTAGAAAAATAATATCCTAAATCTAACCCAAACTCTGAATAGATTTGGTCTGTGTTCTTACAGATTATATCCAACAGAGTTATAACGTCACTGGCCGAGTACAGTCTACAATAATCCCACCCATTTTTACAATCCCTCTTGGACCACACCTTCTTGGCAAACTCCTACACCGTGGCTGTGCATTCACTGTTGGTCAGTGAATTGTAAAAGGCTTCAATTGGAGGTAGTTTCTCCTCACTTAATCGTGCCCCAGAACAGTAATAGTCGTATGTGTATATACCTTTGCAGGGCAACAGATCATACATTTCACTGTCTGGAAAGTGCTGTGTAAGCAAGGGAAAGCTATCAAACTTGTCGCTTTTTTGCACTTGAATTAATTTATTCAATGTCTTGGGGAAAAAACTAAAAGAATATAAAAACCTGATTTTATTACAACACATATGCCCATTATTCACTGCCTGCCATTTCAGGTCGAGACGCAATAACTTCTCAGCTGATTTGGGAATAATGTTGTTGATAAAAGAACTATTTACCCATGGACAATCTACTCCCCCTCCCTCCCTATGCATACGTGCCCGTTACGGTACAATAAATTTTAAATCATAATTAGAATTATGAATAAAAACAGGGATAAAAAACTGCTGGCTAACATTTAAATTACACGATTGATGCGCAACCCCCCTAAAATTACTACCCCCCGTGGATATTTCCTGCCACAAGTGATTATGATCTCTAACTTTCCCCCTCCCCCCTCTTTTCCCTTTAGCCCCCATACCCCCCTACTCTGCAAACTCTCCCTTACAACCACAACATATTTTTTGATTTTTAATCGCGAGACGATCCTCTGCAGACAGCACCATTGGATAATGCGTATTTCTCAAACGAAAAAGGGCACCATTAGCCGTGCCAATCAATTAAGTCAGTGTCTTGACCAGGCACTCAGCCCCCTCATCCAATGTTTCAACTATTTCTAACAACCGCATGGTGTTAGAACTGTCTCATTGTGCGTGGGCGTAGGACACCGCAATAGCCTGATGCTCTTTGACTCGGTTTGGATATTGGGGGTCATTCACCTCCACCAGCTTAGCTTCACAATCCAAAGATATTTTGTTGCACTGGAGAAGGGTGTTCTGGAAATTTTTGAATCGTAGAATTGCGAGATTAAAACAGAATGGTAAAGGCTTAAAAAGGTCAAGAAACAATGCATCCCTCATCAGTCTCCACTCAGGTCGGAAACGAAAGACATCACCCCTCTTGTCAAAGAAAAGAAGGAAAAAGCCGACACGTGCTGTAAACAGGCGTCCCAGAAAGAAAATTGTCAGATCGAAACAAGATTTCTTCTCCGAAAATGTCCTACCTGTCACATAAGGATTCTCGGCCCTCAATCCCCACATCATTGAATCTATTCAATGCTGAAAATGTTGATGTGAGTGTCAAGCATGGATACTATGAACAATTTTATCCACAACAACCCCTCTCCGATAATATCCACTTTAAAATTTATTCCAATGAAGACTACTTTATGGACATCTCTTCAACATTTATAGATTTGCAAATGAAAGTTCGGAAAACCGATAATATAATGCCAAGTCGGACCTATGGAATATTCTATGAAAATTGTATATAACATAATTTATTTTGGCAAATTAGTGTCTATATCAATGGCAAGGTGGTGAGCACTATCAACAATCTATCAAATTATACGAGATATACGCAATTCATGCTGCTGACACCCAAGTCATACAAGGAATTGAGAGGCGCCTCCAATGGATATGAATATATTACTAATACTGATAGTACAGATGCACTTAAAAATGCTACAACTAGTGAATTACATCTAGTTGGAAAAATATATCATGAAATATTTAATAGACCCCAATGGTTGCCACCCAATGTTAAAGTGTATATAAAACTAACTCTTGCACCCTCCAATTTAATATTGAGAAAAGAACTTGTTGGCAATCCCGATGTAAGTCTCTCCCTCACCTTAGAAATGCTTCAAGTACGCAAACAGCAGGTCATGAGTTCTGTTGCTTTGGCAGTGGAAAAACTGAGAGCCAATGGTAACAATATTAAACTACTTGTTCCTAATACAATCACCAATCAACGTCATATTGCAGTGGGGTCACGCACCTTCACCGATTCATCCTTTCACAATGTCGAAATCCCATCGAACTTGGCTTTGGCATTTGTAAAAAGTGCCAGTGCAATTGGATCATGGACTGAATGCCCACATAAATTCAAGATGTTTGTACTTTCATCTCTTGTGTGCAAAGTAAACGGCATCCCACTCTACAATATATCTTTTGATAGATCCTATAGAACATTGTACGAGTTGACCATGCAAACCCTAGATCATGACTCACAACTATTTGAAAATGGTATAACTGAAGATATGTTTGCTAAAACACATGGTATCATTGTACTGGATTTGTAGGGTACACAGGATAGGAGTCTTGTACGTACGGGGAGTGTGCGTTTAGAGTGTACAATTACCGACCCATTAGCAGAGAGTATTGCACTAATCTCACTAAATCAATATGAAACCTATTGCGAAATCACTCCCGAAGGCAGTGTTCTACTAGACTTGGCGCCATGAACACCAGTCAAATAATCAATGTATTTAATATGGACCCCTACATGTCTCAGTACAAATCCTATTGTCTGCCCTCGGACTTTTTTGTAAAAATTCAACGTGTCAACAATACCATAATTACTGTTAATAGCAATCTATCGACTGTGTTGACGGGTCATTGGCTGTGCACCTATTAAACAATGAAGTCGACTGAATTTTTTACCCCCTTGGTCTACCATTTAAATTCTACACGCCACAAATTAACAACTATAAAGAGAGCAGTGGGAAAACTATTATTCAAAATCGGAAGAGGGTTCAGGATCTAACGACTAAAAGCTGTGGCTTCCATGCACTACTATATTTTGTGTTCCGATGTCGCGGCTATACTTACAAGCAGTTTCTCCACATTTATTGTGACAATCAACGTCTGAACGACTTTCTAGTGGAAAATATCCTCTCAGACTTATATAGTATTGATTTCAGTGCCCTAAGAGTAAAGTGCTTAAAAAATGTTTGTGAATTTGTTTATTAATAAAATGCACATATATACAACAATGTCTTTAAATCTTCACTTTTAGATTTCTTCATCGGTGTATAGGCAACTGTCGTGAACAACTAATGTTGGTAAATCATTTGGATTCACTGTATATTGATCTTGATAGACTGCAAAGTCAGGGTCACATTTTGTACAGTACAATGTAACTCCACTCTTGTCATATCTCTTTGTATAGTCAATGATACTATTTGCATTCATATTATGAAATTCACGAGTTTCAATCTGTCTATTTGAAGCAATATCACATACAATGTTTTCAAATGGTGAATCACATTCGGTAACTGCAAAATAAAAATCACTTGGTTTATAGTCATAGTAGGTGTTGTTATCACAGCGATGACGTAGAAACCAAATTGTCTTGTTACCCCAACAGTTGAATCGTAGTCCAGATTCCTCTTCCCGGAATAATTTAAATCCACGACGATACCAATCTCGTAGAAATAAACTAAAAACATGTTTGGGATTCTTTCCAATCAAAGCGGGGTAAGTATTCTCCCACTGATCACATTTATCATAGTGACAATTGGAGCACAGGTGCCATCTAGGGTGAGAGTCACACACCTCCTCAAGACATGAATTACATCCTTTAATTTGTACTGCATAGCCTCTATGTAATTTACAAGGATTACATAATTTACACTTTTCACTATAGTCATCAATAATTGTACAATTCTCACATTGATTCCAACTGCCAAGAGTGTACAAGCACAATGGACATATATAGAACATTTTTCAGTTTCCGATGTCAACTCTCTCTCACAGCTAAAACGAAACTGATCCTCTTCGTTCGATAAATTCAACGTGAGGGAAATGGTGGGAGAGAGGAGTAGCTCTGTGACGTTACCTCTTTCGAATGATGGGGGGAGCCATCTACATTGAATCCATTGGCAATATTTTCAAAAGTATATCCACAATATGATTCTGCTTTGTTCCAATTAATATATCAATAAATTGACTATAAGCATTTGAATCACATTTTAAAAGTTTCATACAATAGTCCAATGGGGGGGGGAATCACTCCTCATTATATTGTCAAGTGTCCCACTGACACGAGAATATCCTGCGTTTAAGAGATAACTCGAGAAAATCATCATCCAAAATCAAATGTTTTTCCATAAACACTAGATTTGATCTAATTCTCTCTTTCTCAAATTTATTCATTTTTCAGTCCTTTCACTCTGACTGCTGACTCTAGACTGAGCCTGATTCGTTAGTCCTAACCAGAAAAGAAAGAAAACATTTTCGATTTCGAAACAATTTTATTGAATAATTAGAACAACAACATCAATAATAAAGATCATGTACAATCAACAATACTATTTATTTTCTTCGGTATGTTTCACTAATGCACTTAAAGCACATTGAAGTCTATTCACATGTGCTATATCAACTTTAGCGGCAAAACATAATTGATCTTCCATTTTAAATTTGCTCAAGGATATCACATATCTTGCATATACTGCATCCCATTCCAGACAAAGCCGTGATCCTTTCGTGATTTCCACCGCAATGTTTGGTGCTCTTGTACCATTATCATCAACTCCACTATCAACTTCTAATAGGGTAAACATTCCACTTATCGCCATCAACACAAATATATATCCAAATGAGTAAAGTCAAACTGTTCTTCTTCTTCTCACTCCTTGAATTCTATTCACAGACTAATAAAACTCTAGCAAAAATCCTTTCTTTATATTCACTCCGCCGCTACTATGTATACAAAGCCCTCTGATTGGCTGAGAAGGAAACATGTGATCTAACTGTTTCCGGGAAACTCATATCAAATAAATCAACCAACACACATAACCATCCATGAAAACATACATAAATGTGACAAAATTCCTGTTTTTTCATTCTCACTGACAGAAACCATACAAACAGACATAAATTTGAGAAAGATTCTGTTTTTCAAATTCTCACTGACAAAAACCATAAAACATCCATAATTTGATGTTGACAAAAACCATAAAAACATCAAATAAATCGAACAACACACATAACCATCCATGAAAACAACCATAAATGTGACAAAATTCATGTTTTTCCAAGTGAGAAAATTCCTGTTTTTTCATTCTCACTGAGAAAACCATAAACCAGACATGAATTGCTGTTGACATCCATAAATGTGACAAAGTTCCTGTTTTTCAAATTCTCACTGAAAAAAACCATTAAACATCCATGAAAAACATAAATCGACCAACACACATAACCATCCATGAAAACATCCATAAATGTGACAAAATTCCTGTTTTTTTTCATTCTCATTGACAAAAACCATAAACCACGTGGTTCTCGTGCCAATATATGGTGTTAAAAAAAGTTGTAGGTGGCAGCAGGGGTGTCGCGTGGGGGTATAAGATAGCTTTCTACTTTTGTATATAAACTCATGGGTACTCTGGCAATGCAAGCAATAGTTGACGGCAATTTTTACCGAAATTGCCCATTATTAAGTTGTTTTCTTTGTATTTCCTTTAATTATACGAACTTTCTTGTGTACTAATAATTTCACTAATTACCAATAAACAAATACATATTAAGGATCACCATAAATAGCTGATTCTTTGATTAAGTGTTATCAATAGTTAGGCTCTTATATTTTCGTTATACGGTCCAAATCTAATGTCAGGCAGTCAACGATGGGGCAATACACTTTTGTTCCAGGGTTTTTCCGTATTCTGCCTTTTTTCTTTTGGTTTCCTTATAATCATAGGCAGCGCACTAGCGCTGCCTAAGTAAAGAACGATGTGGGCACAATGTGTGTTTTTTTTTCTTCAGTCGGGCACTTCGTATCGAAGGAGTTGTCGTAGAAACTTCGAAAAGGACTCATTCGATTGGAAATTGGAGTGGCTAGCGTCCTTTTTAATAGTCAAAAGTTATTGGAGGGCAACTAGCCCCCACCCCCACGCCCATCATTCCCCCAAACGCATCCAATCAAAATTTTAAGATAGCCATTTTGTTAAGCGTAGTTGATTTCCGGATAGAAAATATGTTTTTGAAGAGGACACTCCCCCACAAACCTCGGGGCAAGGGTTTTAAGTTATGCCCTGAGGGCATATAAGAACGATGTTAGTAGTAATAGTGTTAAAGGTTTCAATTACACATACAATTACACAAGAAAAACCCATGCCTTTGACACTGTATTTAGACATGCACATTGCAAAAAAGCATGCAAATACCTATAAAGTGATTAACCACGTTATGAAAGTTGGCAAGGTATAATGTGGTCAAACATGTTTTGAGAGTATGGTCATTGTTTGTTATTGTTAAGAATTGCACGAGAATGTTGGCATATAGTGGGCACGCATGTTATTTGGAAGATTGCCTTAACTCGAGAATAGTTTGTTTTTAAAAAATTGGATGTTGCAATCAGAATTGTTTGATTGACATTTCCAAAAAGGGGTAAGGGATTTGCGGATTGGAGTGTAACTCGATAGTAGTTTGTTATTAATTTAACAAAAAATGGCTGAAATGTGTTTTGGGGGAGATGGGATGATTGTGTACTGTATAATACACAAGTGATGTTTGGACAGTGTTGTCAATTTAAAATAGTTTAACGTTATACCATACGAAGAAGTTGATACTAAGAGGGGTGTAGATGACAAGAAAAGAATTGTAATAATGGATAGCTTTACTTCTTCGATATGTTCCGTATAATACATAAGTGGTGGGTGATGGCAGAAGGATCTCTTAGAGTACTTATAGTGCTGTACTGTGGGCCGACTTGCTAGCGAAAAACCCGTGTGATTGAATTGAAAAAAAAAATTTAACAAGAAATGGCTGAAAATTGGAGGAGATGGGATGATTGTGTACTGTATAATACACAAGTGATGTTTGGACAGTGTTGTCAATTTAAAATAGTTTAACGTTATACTATACGAAGAAGTTGATACTAAGAGGGGTGTAGATGACAAGAAAAAAATTGTAATAACGGATAGCTTTACTTCTTTGATATGTTCCGTATAATACATAAGTGGTGGGGTGATGGCAGAAGGATCTCTTAGAGTACTTATAGTGCTGTACTGTGGGACCGACTTGCTATTGAAAAACCCGTGTGATTGACTTGAAATAAAAGTTTTAAACAAGAAATGGCTGAAAAGTGTTTTGGGGGAGATGGGAGGATTGTGTGCTATATAATACACAAGTGATGTTTGGACAGTGTTGTCAATTTAAAATAGTTTAACGTTATACTATACGAAGAAGTTGATACTAAGAGGGGTGTAAATGACAAGAAAAGAATTGTAATAACGGATAGCTTTACTTCTTCGATATGTTCCGTATAATACATAAGTGGTGGGGTGATGGCAGAAGGATCTCTTAGAGTACTTATAGTGCTGTACTGTGGGCCGACTTGCTAGCGACAAACCCGTGTGATTGACTTGAAATAAAAATTTTTAACAAGAAATTGCTGAAAAGTGTTTTGGGGGAGATGGGATAATTGTGTACTGTATAATACACAAGTGATGTTTTGACAGTGTTGCCCATTTAAAATAGTTTAACGTTATACTATACGAAGAATTTGATACTAAGAGGGGTGTAGATGACAAGAAAAGAATTGTAATAATGGATAGCTTTACTTCTTCGATATGTTCCGTATAATGCATAAGTGGTGGGGCGATGGCAGAAGGATCTCTTAGAGTACTTATAGTGCTGTACTGTGGGCCGACTTGCTAGCGAAAAACCCGTGTGATTGACTTGAAAAAAAAAATTTAGCAAGAAATGGCTGAAAAGTGTTTTGGGGGAGATGGGATGATTGTGTACTGTATAATACACAAGTGGTGTTTGGACAGTGTTGTCAATTTAAAATAGTTTAACGTTATACTATACGAAGAAGTTGATACTAAGAGGGGTGTAGATGACAAGAAAAGAATTGTAATAACGGATAGCTTTACTTCTTCGAAATGTTCCGTATAATACATAAGTGGTGGGGTGATGGCAGAAGGATCTCTTAGAGTACTTATAGTGCTGTACTGTGGGCCGAATTGCTAGCGAAAAACCCGTGTGATTGACTTGAAATCAAAATTTTTAACAAGAAATGGCTGAAAAGTATTTTGGGGGAGATGGGATGATTGTGTACTGTATAATACACAAGTGATGTTTGGACAGTGTTGTCAATTTAAAATAGTTTAACGTTATACTATACGAAGAAGTTGATACTAAGAGGGGTGTAGATGACAAGAAAAGAATTGTAATAACGGATAGCTTTACTTCTTAGATATGTTCCGTATAATATATAAGTGGTGGGGTGATGGCAGAAGGATCTCTTAGAGTACTTATAGTGCTGTACTGTGGGCCGACTTGCTAACGATAAATCCGTGTGATTGACTTGAAATAAAATTTTTTAACAAGAAATGGCTGTAAAGTGTTTTGAGGGATATGGGATGATTGTGTACTGTATAATACACAAGTGATGTTTGGACAGTGTTGTCAATTTAAAATAGTTTAACGTTATACTATACGAAGAAGTTGATACTAAGAGGGGTGTAGTAGACAAGAAAAGAATTGTAATAACGGATAGCTTTACTTCTTCGATATGTTCCGTATAATACATAAGTGGTGGGATGATGGCAGAAGGATCTCTTAGAGTACTTATAGTGCTGTACGGTGGGCCGAGCTTCTAGCGAAAACCCTGTGTGGATGAGTTGAAATAAAAAATTTTAGTCTCTTTAGACTGTTTGAGTTTTTTTTCGTCTGTGTTTGTCTCTTTGGGTTGTGTTTCTCTTTGGGCTGTGTGTGTCTCTTTGGGGTGTTTGTGTCTCTTTGGGGATGTGTGTGTCTCTTTAGGCTGTTTGAGTCTTTTTGGTCTATGTTTGTCTCTTTGGGTTATGTTTTTCTTTTGGCTGTGTGTGTCTCTTTGGGCTGTTTCGTGTCTCTTAGGGCTGTGTGTGTCTCTTTGGGCTGTGTTGTGTGTTTCTTTGGGCTGTTTGAGTAATTTCGGTCTGTGTATGTTTCTTTTGGCTGTTTGTGTCTCTTTGGGCTGTGTGTCTCTTTGGGCTGTTCGAGTCTTTTTGGTCTTTTTGTGTCTCTTTGGGCTGTTTGAGTCTTTTTGGTCTGTGTTCGTCTCTTTGGGCCGTTTGTGTCTCTTTGGGATGTTTGTGGGTATTTTGGCTTTGTGTGTCTCTTTAGGCTGTTTGAGTCTTTTTGGTATGTGTGTGTCTCTTTGGGCTGTTTGTGTCATTTTGGTCTCTGTGTGTGTCTTTGGGCTGTTTGTGTCTCTTTGGGCCGTGTGTGTCTCTTTGGGCAATGTGTGTCTCATTGGGCTGTTTGAATCTTTTTGGTCTGTATGTGTGTGTTTGGTCGTGTCTTTTCTGTTTTGGCTGGTTTGGTTTCTGTTTTTGCTGTTTTTGTCTATTAGGGGTGTTTGTGTGTCTTTATCCTGTGTGTGTCTATTTTGGCTGTGTGTGTCTCTTTAGGCTGTGTGTCTCTTTGGGCAGTTTGAATCTTTTTGTCCTGTGTGTGTCTCTTTTGGATGTTTGTGTCGTTTAAATGGGGCTTGAGTTCCACGAGAGTAGTGCTTTGTCGTGGTTTAGCTTGTCACAGTTACATTCTCTTGAACTTTCAAATTTCAATTTGATTTTAGTTCCATGAGGGGCGCAGGTGCCCGGCCGTTGAGTTAAATGGGGATTGAGTTCCACGAGAGTAGTGCTATGTCATGGTTTAGCTTGTCACATTTACTCTCTTTGGCCTGTTTTTGTTTCCTTGGGTTGTGTGTGTCTCTTTGGGCTGTGTGTCTCTTTGGGGGGTGTGAGTCTATTTGATCTGTGTATGTGTCTGTGGGCTGTTTGAGTCTGTTTGGTCTGTGTTTGTCTCTTTGTGATGTGTGTGTCTCCTTGGGGTGTATGTGTTTCTTTGGGCTATGTGTGTCTCTTTGGGCTGTGTGTGTCTCTTTAGCCTGTGTGTGTGTCTCTTTGGGCTGTGTGTGTCTCTTTAGGCTGAGTGTCTCTTTGGGCAGTTTGAATCTTTTTGGTCTGTGTGTGTCTCTGAATCAAGAAACTATTAAAACTTTTCAGAATCTATGTTTTTGCAGTTTTACTGTAACTAAAATCGTCAATTATCAATAAGTACAAGTATTTTTTAAGCACCAAAAGGGTTTTAAAACCTTTTACAGAATCAAGAAACTATTCAAATGTTTCAGAATCTAAGGTTTTTCAGTTTGAATGTAATTAAAATCTTCCATTATATATTGATAAAGGTATTTTTTTTAGCATCAAAAGGATTTTACAACATTTCATAGAATCAAGAAACTATTCAAATGTTTCAGAATGTATGATTTTGCAGTTTGCTTGTAAATAAGATCTTCCATTATCAATTAATACGGGTATTTACTTAAGCATCAAAAGTATTTTATAACATTTCAAAGAATCAAGAAACTATTAAAACTTTTCAGAATCTATGTTTTTGCAGTTTTACTGTAACTAAAATCTTCAATTATCAATAAGTACAAGTATTTTTTAAGCACCAACAGGATTTTAAAACCTTTTACAGAATCAAGAAACCATTCAAATGTTTCAGAATCTAAGATTTTTCAGTTTGAATGTAACTAAAATCTTCCATTATATATTAATAAAGGTATTTTTTTTAGCATCAAAAGGATTTTACAATCCATGAGTTGAATTCAAGAAAGAGTTTGCTACTTACTTACTTACAATTTTTTCATAATGAGAAATCCGACAATGGATGATGGTAGAGAATTTATTCATTCTAATAGATTGATTTTGTCAATGTTATCCGAAGTATCCGACATATGATATCGATAAAGAATGTTAATAAAGAATTCGTTCAATTTGATACTTAAATTATGTCAGTGTTATCAAACGTATCTGTCAAAAGACATAAATAAAGAACTTATTCACTCTGATACTTTGATTTTGTCAATGCTATCCCAAGTATCTGTCAATAGATGTTGATAGAGAATTTATTCATTCTTATACTTAGATTTTCTCTATGTTAACCTATTTATCCGATATATGATGTATGTAAATTCCTTTTCTAACATTTCCAATGTTTTAATAGACATTCTAAACGTTCGATATGCTAGCTTACTCTAAAAATAATGAACACATAACAATGTAATGCATAATATATTTTTAATGAAATAATGTCATGTAGAATATTAATACAAAAAATATATATTATTATACATTATTAATATCAATGAACAACTTTGGACATTTTGAATCTGTTCCATAATATGGTTCACCATGTTCTCTCTTGATACTATAGCTATTGTCTTCTCTTAGTTCGTAATCAGTAGAATAATGATTATTCCATTTTGACTCATACACAATTTTTATAGGTGTGTCATCGACAGGCTCAATATGCTTTTCGTCTTTGGTATTATTTGATTCATTGACTGTTTGATCAATGGCAGTAACGTTTGCTAGTACTTTTTTTTTCATTGATTCATCTTTATATTCCTTAGTAATATTTTCAGCCAATGCCCTTTTTATTTTTCTAGCAATTTCACTGTCTATCATCACACTATTTTTACACAGGTAACAGTTCTGGCATGTAGAAAAGATATGGTTTATGATATTAGTAGAAGAGTAGGCCTTTCTTCTCGTCTTTGATTTCATTTAAATGCTTATACCCGAAAGCTGACGATATGGTTTAACACTGGGTAACATGTTACCACAAGCACTGGCAAGAAGATGTCCCTCTTCATCAACTATTATTTTTATGTTGGCATTTTCTTTGAGTGCTATCATCTCTGAATATCTCACTCTTGCATATCCACTATAAGAAGAGTTGAATTATTTTGGCACTCCAAAGAAATTAAATTCCTTACTGTCATGACAATGCACACATACATTTCCGATAGTGCTACCACTTGTACTTGTTTCATAGTTTAAATACTTCTCCTTGTCGGCATTCAATGCTACAATAACATTGACATGTGAACACACTTTATTAAAATGCTCCATCTTCACTTTTTTAAAAGATATGACTTATGTGTTTATCGTTCCACCCCGTAATAAATACTGATTTAATACATGCAATAGACTAGGTAGTGTCGATAACCGGTCATAGAATGCCAGTGGGAAAGCCACATCGTGTCTCTGACCAATCATAGAGCACAATTGTTAGAACCGTAAGCATATTTTGACATTTAAAGGTATGTACAAAAAGAAAAAAAATAAAAAAAGTTGAAAAATTTCGAAGTTTAAAAAAAATAGTTTGTTTTTATGAAAAAAATATTGAATTATTAGTTCAGATTTTACGGATATGGTTTTATTTTTCAATCCAAAAAAAAGACTTAAGTTTCACTCCAGTACCAGAGAATTGTATTTTCCAGAATTTTCTTACAAAAAAAAACTAGAGTTTACGGTCAAAACCCTTATTAGCTCAGATTTTATAGAAATAGTTTATTTTTATAGGTTTCAGACAACACACGTCTATGAGAGACTTATACCCATCTCCCCCAAAACACTTTTCAGCCATCTCTTATTAAAAAAAATTATTTCAAGTCATTCACACGGGTTTTTCACTAGCAACTCGGCCCAGAGTACAGAACTATAAGTACTCTATGACACCCCACTCCCATCCCTCCAAAAATATTTTATTTAGAGATTTCTTGTTAAAAATTTTTATAATGAATCCTAAATCTTTGGAAACAACCTCTATTTCTGCCCGTTTAAGTTTTGATGCTGCTCCTTACTTTCAGTTGAAGAGACTTTTTTATAATTTAATTTCTGATCGCGGGCCACGGCAGCTCAAAGAGAAACACATACAGCCCAAAGAGACGCATACGGCCCAAAGAGACGCACACATCCAACAGAGACACATAAAGCCCAAAACGACACAAAAATCCAAAAGAGAGACACACACACCAAAAAGATTCAAACTGCCCAAAGAGACACACAGCCTAAAGAGACCCACACAGCCCAAAGAGACACACACAGGATAAAGAGACACACACAGCCCAAAGAGACTGAAAACGCCCATACAGACACATACAGACCAAAAAGATTCAAACAACCCAAAGAGACACACATAGCCCAAAGAGACACACACGGCCCTAAGAGACACAAACAGCCAAAAGAAACACACACAGACTAAAATGACTCAAACAGCCCAAAGAGACGCACAAACCCCAAAGAAACACACACACCCCAAAGAAACACAAACAGCACAAAGAGACAAAGACATACCAAACACACACAAACAGCCCAAAGAGACACAAACAGACCAAAAAGACTCAAACAGCCCAAAGAGACACACAGCCCAAAGAGACACAAAACTGCCCAAAGAGACACACACAACCCAAAGAGAAACACAACCCAAAGAGACAAACACAGACCAAAAAGACTCAAACATCCTAAAGAGACACACACACCCCAAAGAGACACAAACACCCCAAAGAGACACACACAGCCCAAAGAGAAACACAACCCAAAGAGACAAACACAGACCAAAAAAAAAAAAACTCAAACAGTCTAAAGAGACTAAAATTTTTTATTTCAATTCATCCACACGGGGTTTTCGCTAGCAGCTCGTCCCACTGTACAGCACTATTAGTACTCTAAGAGATCCTTCTGCCATCACCCCACCACTTATGTATTATACGGAACCTATCGAAGAAGTAAAGCCATCCGTTATTACAATTCTTTTCTTGTCATCTACACCGCTCTTAGTATCAACTTCTTCGTATAGTATAACGTTAAACTATTTTAAATTGACAACACTGTCCAAACATCACTTGTGTATTATACAGTACACAGTCATCCCATCTCCCCCAAAACACTTTTCAGTCATTTCTTCTTAAACATTTTTATTTCAAGTCATTCACACGGGTTTTTCGCTAGCAAGTCGGTCCACAGTACAGCACTATAAGTACTCTAAGAGATCCTTCTGCCATCACCCCACCACTTATGTATTATACGGAACATCTCGAAGAAGTAAAGCTATCCGTTATTACAATTCTTTTCTTGTCATCTACACCCCTCTTAGTATCAACTTCTTCGTATAGTATAACGTTAAACTATTTTAAATTGACAACGCTGTCCAAACATCACTAGTGTATTATAAAGTACACAATCATCCCATCTCCCCCAAAAAATACTTTTCAGCCATTTCTTGTTAAAAAATTTTATTTCAAGTCAATCACACGGGTTTTTCGCTAGCAAGTCGGCTCACAGTACAGCACTATAAGTACTCTAAGAGATCCTTCTGCCATCACCACACCACTTATGTATTATACGGAACATATTGAAGAAGTAAAGCTATCAATTATTACAATTCTTTTCTTGTCATCTACACCCCTCTTAGCATCAACTTCTTCGTATAGTATAACGTTAAACTATTTTAAATGGACATCTCTGTCCAAACATCACTTGTGTATTAAACAGTACACAATCATCCCATCTCCCCCAAAACACTTTTCAGCCATTTCTTGTTAAATTTTTTTTTTTCAAGTCAATCACACGGGTTTTTCGCTAGCAAGTCGGCCCACAGTACAGCACTATAAGTACTCTAAGAGATCCTTCCGCCATCACCCCACCACTTATGTATTATACGGAACATATCGAAGAAGTAAAGCTATCCGTTATTACAATTCTTTTTTTGTCATTTACACCCCTCTTAGTATCAACTTCTTCGTATAGTATAACGTTAAACTATTTTAAATTGACAACACTGTCCAAACATCACTTGTGTATTATACAGAACACAATCATCCCATCTCCCCCAAAACACTTTTCAGCCATTTCTTGTAAAAAAATTTATTTCAAGTCAATCACACGGGTTTTTCGCTAGCAAGTCGGTCCCACAGTGCAGCACTATAAGTACTCTAAGAGATCCTTCTGCCATCACCCAACCACTTATGTATTATACGGAACATATCGAAGAAGTAAAGCTATCCATTATTACAATTCTTTTCTTGTCATCTACACCCCTCTTAGTATCAACTTCTTCGTCTTTTATAACGTTAAACTATTTTAAATTGACAACACTGTCCAAACATCACTTGTGTATTATACAGTATACACTCATCCCATCTCCCCCAAAACACTTTTCAGCCATTTCTTGTTAAAATTTTTTATTCAAGTCAATCACACGGGTTTTTCGCTAGCAAGTCGGCCCACAGTACAGCACTATAAGTACTCTAAGAGATCCTTCTGCCATCACCCAACCACTTATGTATTATAAGGAACATATCGAAGAAGTAAAGCTATCCATTATTACAATTCTTTTCTTGTCATCTACACCCCTCTTAGTATCAACTTCTTCGTATGGTATAACGTTAAACTATTTTAAATTGACAACACTGTCCAAACATCACTTGTGTATTATACAGTAAACAATTAACCCATCCCCCCCAAAACACTTTTCAGACATTTCTTGTTAAAATTTTTATTTCAAGTCAATCACACGGGTTTTTCGCTAGCAAGTCGGTCCCACAGTACAGCACTATAAGTACTCTAAGAGATCCTTCTGCCATCACCCAACCACTTATATATTATATGGAACATATCAAAGAAGTAAAGCTATCCGTTATTACAATTTTTTTCTTGTCATCTACACCCCTCTTAGTATCAACTTCTTAGTATAGTATAACGTTAAACTATTTTAAATTGATAACACTGTCCAAACATCACTAGTGTATTATAAAGTACACAATCATCCCATCTCCCCCAAATACTTTTCAGCCATTTCTTGTTAAATTAATGACAAACTACTATAGAGTTACACTCCAATCCGCAAATCCCTTACCCCTTTTTGGAAATGTCAATCAAACAATTCTGATTGTAACATCCAACTTTTTAAAAACAAACTATTCTCGAGTTAAGGCAATCTTCCAAATAACATGCGTGCCCACTCTATACCAACATTCTCGTGCAATTCTTATCAATAAAAACAAAACATGACCATACTCTCAAAACATGTTTGACCACATTATACCTTGCCAACTTTCATAACGTGGTTAATCACTTTATAGGTATTTGCATGCTTTTTTGCAATATGCATGTTAAATACAGTGTCAAAGGCATGGGTTTTTCTTGTGTAATTGTATGTGTAATTGAAACCTTTAACACTATTACTACTGATGTTGGCACAATATACTATGTATTATTTTTTTGCTTTAGAGCAGGGCACTTCATATGGAAGGGGTCGTCATAGAAACTTCAAAAGGGGCTCATTCGATTGAAAATTGAGAGTTCTATTGCCCTTTTTAATAGTCTAAAGTGATTGGAGGGCAACTAGCCCCCCCCCTCCCCACTCATCATTCCCCCAAACACATCCAATCAAAATTTTTAGATAGCCCATTTGCTCAGCGTAGTTGATTTCCAGATAGAAAATATGTTTTTGAGGAGGGAACTCCCTAACAACCCTCAGGGCAAGGGTTTTAAGTTATGCCCTGGGGGGTATATAAGGTTTTATATTAGGCGTTGTCGTAGAAACTTCAAAACAGGCTCATTAGATTGGAAATTCGAAGGGCTAGTACCCTTTTTAATAGTCGAAAGTGATTGGAAGGCAACTATCCCCCCACGCCCATCATTCCCCCAAACACATCCACTCAAAAGTTTGAGATAGCTATTTTGTTCAGCGTAGTGGATGTCCAGATAGAAAACCTGTTTCTCAGGAGGACACTCCCCAAAAACCCTCAGGGCAAGGGTTTTAAGTTATACCCTGGGGGCATATAAGGTTTTTATAGAAGGCGTTGTCGTAGAAACTTAAAAAAAGGCTCATTTGATTGGAAATTCAAAGGGCTTGTGTCTTTTTTAATAGTCAAAACTGATTGGAGGGCAACTAGCCCCCTGCCCCACGCCCATCATTTCCCCAAACACATCCAATCAAAACTTTGAGATAGCCATTTTGTTCAGCGTAGTTGATTTCCACATAGAAAATATGTTTTTAAGGAGGAAACTCCCCCACAACCCTCGGGGTAAGGGTTTTAAGATATGCCCTGAGGGCATATAAGAACTATATTGGCACAATGCACTATTTATTATCTTTTCCTTTAGAGGAAATTTTTTACAATGTCATATATGGAAGAGGTCGTCGTAGAAACTTCAAAAGGGGCTCATTCGATTGGAAATTGAGAGTTCTAGTGCCCTCTTTAATAGTCGTAACTGATTGGAGGGCAACTAGCCCCCCCCCACGCCCCTCATTTCCCCAAACACATCCAATCCAACTTTTGAGATAGCCATTTTGTTCAGCGTAGTTGATTTCCAGATAGAAAATATGTTTTTGAGGATGATACTCCCCCACAATTTTCAGGGCAAGGGTTTTAACTTATGCTCTGGGGGTATATAAGGTTTTTATAGAAGGCGTTGTCGTAGAAACTTCAAAAAAACCTCATTCGATTGGAAGTTCAAAGGGTTAGTGCCCTTTTTAATAGTCGAAAGTGATTTGAGGAAAACTAGCCCCCCCCCGCGCCCATCCTTTCCCCAAACACATCCAAACCAAATTTGTAGATTGCCAGTTTGTTCAGCGTCCTTGATTTCCAGATAAAAATAATTTTTTTTAGGAGGAAACTCCCCCACAGCCCTCAGGGCAAGGGTTTTAAGTTATGCCCTGGGTGATTTAAGGTTTTTAAAGAGGGCGTTGTCGTAGAAACTTCAAAAAAAGCTCATTGGAAATTCAAAGGGTTAGGCCCTTTTTAATAGTCGAAAGTGATTGCAAGGCTTGACATTTTTATATTAAAGATCGAAGTGGGTATAGTGTATTATTTTTTGTTGTTGTTGTTGTTTAGACCAGGGCACTTCGTATCGAAAGAGTTGTCGTGGGAACTTCGAAAAGGGCTCATTCGATTGAAAATAGAAAGGGCTGATGCCCTTTTTAATAGTCGAAAGTGATTTGAGGTGTAACTAATCCTCCTTCCACTCCCATCCTCCCACGCCAACCCTCCTATTTCTGCTCTTAAAATTTAACCAAATCAAAATAGCGTAAGTGTTTCCAAGCTATCAAAGAAAGTAAATAGATTTTTTGGCAAATAGTATCAAGATTTTCATTTCAGGTCAACTAGAGGAGGTATGAAACTAAATTAAACAGTAATATTTGTGTCCAGATTTTTAAAAGGTTGTTTGTTCTTAAAAATTGCTGAAAATTTTTCTCCAGCATACAAATAGCAGGCCAAACTATAAAGTTTTAAAAAACGAAAAGATTTAAAGTTTTTTTTTCTTTTTCCTTGAAAAGACTCTTTCAATATAAAATAAACAGAAATTAATTAAAAAACTTTTTCCGAAAAATAAGTTTTCAAAGAAAACTAAAGAACTCCATTAAACGAAAAATGAGCAAAAGTAAAATAAAATAATCTACCAAGCGTGAAACTACCACAAATCAGCATCGATAAATAAATGAAACCCAAAACGAACAGAAATTACAATAATTAACCGAGTCAAACTCAAAACGAGCAGAAATTAACATAAGTTGGGTTCAAAACCCCTATGCCTTCCCAAGGCCAGAACAAAATTTGCACTTTACTGAAAAAATACAAATAAGTGTGCATTGTCAGTTTAGTATACATATAATGATATTTTGTAATCAAAATGTTAATATTATTTGATTTACTAAAGTTATAAAAGTAAAAACATTTATATTTTTTCAGTAAAGTGCAAATTATGTTATGGCCTTGGAAGGCATATGGGTTTTGCACCCAACTCATGTCAATTTCTACTAGTATTGAGTTTGACTCGGTCAATTATTGTAATTTCTGTTCGTTTCGGGTTTCATTTATTTATCGATGCTGATTTGTGGTAGTTTCACGCTTGGTAGATTATTTGATTTTATTTTTGCTCATTTTGTTTAATGGAGTTCTTTATTTTTCTTTAAAAAACTTATTTGAATGAATCTTTTTTTGAAATTAGTTACTTTATAGTCCCAAATTTCCGGGGTGGGCATAGCCCCCCTGCCGGCGCCCATGGTTGGTGACTCTAATGTTCCGGGTATTGATTGGTTATCACAAAGTAAAAGATGTTTAGATATGAATTCTGACAAAGACCTAGATAAACTTGAATTTTCACCCACTATATGAAAAAGTGATACCATGGTACTGTCTTTATATATTAATGTCAATATTTCGTCAAATCCTTAGTCAAACTTGTTTTCTCAAACAGGTCGTGGTAACGAACTGTAAGTAAGGAGCGACCCGGTTCAATAGCAACCGAAACTCTAAAAAAGGAATTTTGATACCAATAGATACATAAAAAGAATCAGATTTTTACACTGATTTCAAATATACAATTATCATCAAGTTTAGTCATACCCCTGAGTTTAGTCAAAGTTACGCGCCTGAGAAGATCAGCCCTATTTTCGAAAAAAAGGGGAAAACAATTCCCCCTAAAAGCCATAGAACCTTAATGAAAAATCACACCATCAGACTCAGCGTATCAGAGAACCCTATTGTAGAGGCTTCAAGCTCATATCTGCAAAAATGTTGAATTTTGTATTTTTTGCCAGAAGAAAGATCACGGATGCGTGTTTATTTGTTTTTTTTTTGTATTTTTTCCCAGGGGTGATCGTATCGACCCAGGGGTCCTTTAATATCGTGGTAGGGCTCATTCGAGCGGAAATTAAAAGTCCTAGTGCCATTTTTAATCGACCAAAGAGATGAAGGGCAACTAAGCCCCCTCCCAAGCTCATTTTTTCCCAAGTCTCCCGATCAAAATTTTGAGAATGCCATTTTGTTCAGCATGGTCGAAAAATATAATAACTATGTCTTTGAGGAGACTTAACCCCCCACAGTCCCCGGGGGAAGGGTTTTAAGTTATGATATTTGCCCAATGTTTACATATAGTATTGCTTATTGGGAAGTATATAGACGTTTTCAGGGATAATTGTTTCTGGTAGGGGGGGGGGTCAGGGGTTACATAGGAGGATCTTTCCATGGACGAAGTTTCATGGGGGATGGGACATTGCTATGAAGGGGAAGCCCAATTTCCCAGCATTATTTAAAAAAAAACGATCAGAAATTAAGTAAAAAAAACAGTTTTCAATTGAAAAACTTTTCAACTGAAAACTTTTCAACATCAAAACTTAAAAAGAACAGAAACTATTACATAGGTGATTGGATTCGCGTCCTAGTCAATACCTCGCTCTTTACGCTAAAGTTTTCTTAGTACTTTCATAAGAGCTATGTATTCTAATTTACGGCCTTTGTGATTAAGAGGTCATTCTTAAAGAATTGGAAAAGAACTCGAACTTTAGCGTAAAGAGCGAGGTATTGACTAGGGCGGTGAATCCCCCTAATATACGCAATAAAAATATACGAACATAGAAGTTCGTTACGTAAGCGAATTCGTAAGTTACGTATATTTTTAACTAATAAAAACGTTCGTAAATAAGATTAAACAACTTTCGCGAAAGCCATTTAGCCAAAAGAAAGTGAAATTAATATGCAAATTTCGTTTTAAAATTAATCATTTACGGTGAGCCAAAATCAAAACTTGCATTAATTTAAAAACGTTCATAAATTAAATAAAAAAACAAGTTTTTTAACTTAAAGTAAGGAGCGACATTAAAGCTTAAAATGAATAGAAATTATTCCGTATATGAAAGGGGCTGTCCCCTCCTCAACGCCTCACTCTTTACGCTAAAGTTTTTTTTATTGTTTTAAAAAATAAGTTGCGAAAAAGAGTCAAACTTTACCGTAAAAAGCGAGGCGTTGAGGAGGGGACAGCCCCTTTCATATACGGAATAATTTCTGTTCGTTTTAAGTATTTAATATCGCTTCTTACTTTCAGTTAAAATAACTTTTTTTTATTTAATGATACTCTATAGGTAGGTACGATGAATTTAGAGAATTTTTGCATCGACATGGCTGGTAAGTTTCACCATTGTTTCCTGGACGTCAACACATATTTGAATTTATCAAAAATGTGGTAGCAGGGAGGTGTGAAAAGTTTATTCCAAGGTATAGTGTTACAGAGGGTGTAAAAAACGCATGAGCCTGCCAAAAACTGTCCTGGATGCAATATCCCTAAAATTAAACTTCGGAGATATTATTTTTGGTTAAGAGAGATAAATACTGACGTGCTTGTAAGAAAGCAAGAAATATTGAGGCAATCTTAATCACACACTGAATTGGTACAGTCGTCTATCGTTGCTTTCCCTGAAAAGTTCTAAAATTGATACTGGAAGTATGTTTATAGGGGCAACAATGATGCATCACCAATAACCAATATCAAATGTCGAAATGAACAGTGATCAGTACAATCTTCAGTGATCCAGTCACTGGTGAATCGGTTGATGACGATGAGAGGAAGACAGTTATTTCTAAGAAACTTTTTCATCATTTTTTATAAATCCTGCTGCTCATATGCGGCCTAATCCCGTGCTGGTAGCTTCTATACTTCAAAATGAGTCACACTCTGATGACTCATACATCTTACCTGCACATGTTGAAAATATTATGCCAAACCTTTGATAAAGCCTCTGTTGATAAAGCCCCCAATATTTACGGTGTTTTGAATTTCGTTATTCGTGAATTGGCTTCTTGCTTGCTTTTACTTCTCATTTAACCTTTGTTTAGATTTTGGTAAATGCCTTGTTGTATGGAAAAAGGTAGTGATAAAAACTTTTCATGAGGATAGATGAAGGCCGGATTTCAGTAATTATCACCTGCTTTCAGACAGTTAAAAAAAAAAAAGATTATTGAAAAGACTGTGAGTGACCTCCCTGTTGATAAAGCCAGACGGTGCTTCGAATGTCGTCATTCGTGAATTGGCTTCTTGTTTAGCCAGTCCTCCTGCTTCTCATTTTAACCCTTATTTAAATTCTGGTAAATGCCCTGCTCTATGGAAAAAGGTAGTGATAAAAACTTTTCATGAGGATAGATGAAGGCCGGATTTCAGTAATTATCACCTGATTTCAGACAGTTAAAAAAAAGAAAGATTATTGAAAAGACTGTGAGTGACCTCCCTGTTGATAAAGCCAGACGGTGCTTCGAATGTCGTCATTCGTGAATTGGCTTCTTGTTTAGCCAGTCCTCCTGCTTCTCATTTTAACCCTTCTCATTTTAAATTCTGGTAAATGCCCTGCTCTATGGAAAAAGGAAGTGATAAAAACTTTTCATATGATTGGGTTCAGGTCAGATCGACTCCAAACTTATTTTGAAAATAATAACCTATGGCATACAGCGCACCTCGATCTTAGAAAAAAAAGGTCTTTTAATACTCAGTCAATAAGGTAAAAGGTAAAGAATACGACATTGGACTTTACAGTCCCTACCGACGGTGCTGATCTCCGTTTCTTGGCCCTTCAGCCAGGAGGTAGAATAAGGGGTTGGGGGCCAACCATCCTGCGCTTTCGCACACCCTTCCTGTTTACCTTCCCCAGATTTCTCCAGGTACCCATTTAGATCTGGGTCGACTCTGGCTGAGCTTAAAGAGTCACGCCACTGACCCTCGTCCCAAACCAAATAATTGGATACACTAGGATCTGAACTTGGGTACTCAATTAATGGAAGTAATTAACCATTTTTGTCATGGTTTGCCATTGGCTGACAAAAATCCTCGTTTTTCACCTTTTTTTATTTTATTTTTCATTTTGTTATTTTCTTTCCTCTCTGAGTTTCATATGGAAGTATTTAATGATTTTCAAAAGATAGATTACGGTTATATTGATCTTTGTAAGCCATTTGGCAAGGTTTCAATACCTCTGCTGTTGAAAAAATGCCAAAACTATGGGATCAGATGCAGAACTCTGGCTGGAATTAAATATAAAAAACAAGTTTTTTAAACTGAAAGTAAGGAGCGACATTAAAACTTAAAACGAACAGAAATTATTCCCTATATGAAAGGGACTGTCCCCTCCTCAACGCCTCGCTCTTTACGCTAAAGTTTTTTTATTGTTTAAAAAAACAAAATTGTGAGACAGAGTCAAACTTTAGCGTAAAGAGCGAGGCGTTGAGGAGGGGACAGTCCCTTTCATATACGGAATAATTTCTGTTCGTTTTAAGTTTTAATGTCGCTCCTTACTTTCAGTTTAAAAAACTTGTTTTTTTATTTAATTTTTGAACGCTTTTGAATAAATACAGGTTTGTATCTTGGCTTTTGTACATGAATAATTAAAGCAAAATTTTCATGTTAATTTACTTTTGTTTAGTTAAATGGCTTTCTCGAAACTTGTTTAATTTTATTTACGAACGTTTTTATTAGTAATAAATATACGTAACTTACGAATTAACTTACGTAACGAACTTCTATATTCATATATTTTTAATACGTTTATTATGGGGTTCGCCCCCTAGTCAATACCTTGCTTTTTAAGCGAAAGTTCGAATTTTGTTCCAATTCTTTAAAAATGACCGCTTAATCACAAAGGTCGTTAATTAGAATAAATAGCTCTTATGAAAGTACTAAAAAATCTTTGGCTTAAAGAGCGAGGTATTGACTACAGGGTGAACCCAATCATATATGTAATATTTTCTGTTCGTTTAAAGTTTCGATGTTGCTGCTGCTGCAGTTGAAATACTTGTTTTTTTATATTAAATTTCTGATCTTTTTTTAAATAATGCTGGGAAGTCCGGCGTCCCCTTCATAGCAATGTCCCTTCCCCCATGAAAACTTCCTTCATGGAAAGATCTTCCCACATAAGCCCTGACCCCCCCCCCCCCACTACCCGGAAAAATCTGCCCTGAAATCGTCTGCATACTTCCAAATAACCAAAACTATATCTTAACATTGGGTAAAGTTAATAACTTTCAGCCCTCCCCCGGGAGCTTCAGGGGACTAAGTCATCCTAAAAGACATACTTATGATATTTTCGAGCATGCTGAATAAAATGACCATCTCAAAATTTTAATCAGGTGACTTTGGGGAAAAATTGAGCGTGGGAGGGGGCTTACTTATCCTCTATTTTTTCGGTCACTTAAAAAGGGCACTAGAACTTTTAATTTCCATTCCATTGAGCCCTCCCACGATATTCTAGGACAACGGGGTCGATATGATCACCCCTGGGAAAAAAAACAACAAATAAACACGCACCCGTGATCTTTCTTCTGGCAAAAAATGTAAAATTCCATATTTTTGTAGATAGGAGTTTGAAACCTCTACAGTAGGGTTCTCTGATACGCAGAATATGATGACGTGATTTTCATTAAGGTTCTATAACTCTTAGGGGGTCTTTCCCCATTTTTCGAAAATCAGCCAAATTTTCTCAGGTAGGATTAAACTTGATGAAACTTATATATTTGAAATCAGCATTACAATCTGATTCTTTTGATGTGTCTATTTATATCAAAATACCGTTTTCTAGAGTTTTGGTTACCATTGAGCCGGGTCGCTCCTTGCTTACAGTTCGTTACCACGAACTGTTTGATTACGGATTTCGTAACAGATAGGTAACAGAATCTAGGGTTGGCAATTCTTTATCTCAATTAATCAAAAAAACTTTTTGCACAAAATAAGTTTTTCAAAAAAAAGTAAAGAACTCCATTAAACCAAAAATGAACAAAAATATAATAAATAATCTACCAAGCATACAACTACCACATATCAGTATCAATAAATAAATGAAACCCAAAACAAACGGAAATCAAATAAGTCAAACTCAAAACGAGCAGAAATTAATCTGAGTAGGGTTCTAAACCCTATGCTTTCTAAAAGCCAGAATATAATTTGTACTTTGCTGAAACAAATTCAAATGAATTTACTGAAAAAAAATGCGCATTGTCACTTTAATATGCATATGCTGATATTTATTCCTTAAAATCTTAATTAATTTTTGTTTTCTTAAAGTTATAATTGAAAACATTAAAAATAATTTTTCAGTATAGTACAAATAGAAAGCATAGGCTTTAGAACCCTACTCAGATTAATTTCTGCTTGTTTTGAGTTTGACTTATTTTAATTTCTGTCTGTAAAACAATTTCTATATCACATTATATGTTGGGGGTTGTCCTACTCAAAGACATAATTTCCGGACCCTTCAACTACGTTCAACAAAATTAGTATATCAAAATGTTGATCGGAAGTGTTTGGGGAAATGATGAGTATGGGGGGGACATTCACCCTCCGATCACTTTCGACGATCAATAAGGGCACTAGCCCTCTCAATTCCGAATCGAATGAATCCTTTTTGAAGTTTCTACGACAACGTTGGCAAAGACCTAATTTCCAGAACTTTCAACTACGTTGAACTAAATGTCAATCTCAAAATTTTGATTGCATGTGTTTGGGGAAATGGTAGGCTTGAGAGGGGCGTTAGTTGTCCTCTAATCACTTTCGACTATTAAATAGCGCACTAGCAGTTTCAATTTCCAATCGAATGAGCCTTTTTTGAAGTTTCTACGACAACACTTTCTATAAAACCTTATATGGCCCCAGGACATAACTTACAATCCTTGCGCTGAGGGCTTTGGGGGTAGTGTCATCCTCAAAGACATAATTTACAGACATTTCAACTACGTTGAGCAAAATGGCTATCTAAAAATTTTGATTAGATGTGTTTGGGGAAATGGTGGGCGTGGGAAGGGGGTTAGTTTTCCTCCAACACTTTGACTATTAAAAAGCGCAATAGCCCTTCGAAGTTTCTATTACAATGCTCTATAAAAACCTAATATGCCCCCAGGGCATAACTTACCACCCTTGCCCTGAGACGTGAGGGGGGGGGGTTGATCATCCTCAAAGAAATAACATCCATAACTTTCAACTACGTTGAAAAAAATGGCTATCTCAAAATTTTAATTGGATGTGTTCGGGGAAATGGTGGGCGTGAGAGGGAGGTTATTTGCCCTCCAATCAGTTTTGACTAGCCTATTAAAAAGGGCCCTAGCCCTTTCAATTTCCAATTGAATGAGCCTTTTTTGAAGTTTCTACGACAACATTTTCTATAAAAAAAAAACTTATATGCCCCCAGGGCATAATTTACAACCTTAGCCATGAGGCTTAGCTCGGGGGTGAGTGTCATCCTCAAAGACCTAATTTCTAGATTTTTCATCTACGTTGAACAAAAATAGCTATCTCAATATTTTGATTGGATGCGTTTGGGGAAATAGTGAGCTTGAGAGGGGGGCTAGCTGCCCTCCAATAACTTTCGACTATTAAAAAGGGCACTAGCCCTTTAAGTTTCCAATCGAATGAGCCCTTTTTGAAGTCTCTACAAGAATGCTTTCTATAAAAACCTTATATGGCCCCAGGGCATAACTTACAACTCTTGCTCTGAGGGGTTTTGGGGGTTTTTCATCCTCAAAATCATAATTTCCAGAACTTCCAACTACGTTGAACAAAATGGCTATCTGGAGATTTTGATTGAGTGTCTTTGGGGAAATGGTGGGCTTGAAAGGGGGATTTGTTGATCTCCAATTAATTTCGACTATTAAAAAGGGCACTAGCCTTTTCAATTTCCAATCAAATGAGCCCTCTTTGAAGTTTCTACGACAACACTTTCTATAAAAACCTTATTTGCCCCCAGAGTATAACTTACAACCCTTTCCCTGAGGGCTCTGAGGCGGTTTTCATCTTAAAAGACCTAATTTTCAGAACTTTTGACTACGTTGAACAAAATAAATATCTCAAAATTTTTATTGGATTTGTTTTGGGAAATGGTGGGTGTGAAGAGGGGTTAGTTGCCCTACAATTACTTTTAAGTATTAAAAAGGGCACTAGCCCTCACAATTCTCAATCGAATGAACCCTTTTTGAAGTTTTACGACAACGCTTTCTATAAAAACCTCAAACGCCCCCCGGGCATAGCTTACAACCCTTGCCCTGAGGGCTGTGGGGGGTTGCCATCCTCAAAGACATAATTTCCAGAACTTTCAACTACATTGAAAAAATGGCTATCTCAAAATTTTGATCCTATGTGTCTGGGAAAATTATGGGTGTGAGAGGGGGGTCAGTTGCCCTCCAATTGCGTTCGACTATTAAAAAGGGCACTAGCCATTTCAATTTCCAATGGAATGAGCCCTTTTTGAAGTTTCTACGACAAAGCTTTTTATAAAAACCTTGTATGCCCCCAAGGCATTACTTACAACCCTTGCCCCGAGGGGTGGGGGGATGTCATCCATGAAGACCTAATTTCCAAAACTTTCAACTACGGTAAACAAAATTACTGTCAGAAAATTTGTATTGTATGTTTTTAGGCAAAAGGTGGGCGTCAGAAGGGGATTAGTTGCCCTCCAATCACTTTCGACTATTAAAAAGGGCACTAGCCCTTTGAATTTCCAATCGAATGCCCCCTTTTTCAATTTTTTACGACAAAGCTTTCAAAAAAAAACCTTGTATGCCCCCAAGGTATGCCTCTTAGGGGGTTATCATCCTTAATGACCTAATTTGCAGAACTTTCAACTACGTTGAACAACATAGCTATGTCAAAATTTTGATTGGATGTGTTAGGATAAACGGTGGGCGTGGAAGGGGTGTTAGTTGCCTTCCAATCATTTTCGACTATTAAAAAGGTCAATAGCCAATTCAATTTTCAATCGAATGAACCCCTTTTGAAGTTTCTACGACAACACTTTCTATGAAAACCTTATAAGCCCCTAGGGTATAACTTAGGACTCTGGGGGGATCGTTATCCTCAAAACCTAATTTTCAGAACTTTCAACTACGTTGAACAAAATGACTATCTCAAAATTTTGATTGCATGTGTTTGGGGAAAAGGTGGGCGTGAGAGGGGGGTTAGTTTCCCTCCAATCACTTTCGACTATTAAAAAGTGCACTAGGCCTTTGAATTTCCAATCGAATGAGCCTTTTTTGAAGTTTTTACAACGACGCCTTCTATAAAAATTTTATATGCCCCCAGGGCATAACTTACAACCCTTGCCCTGAGGGCTGTGGGGGAGTGTCCTCCTCAAAAACATAATTTATATCAAGGAATCAACAACGCTGATCAAAATGGCTATCTCAAAATTTTGATTGGATGTGCTTTTGGAAATGGTGGGCGTGGAAGGGGTGTTAGTTGCCCTCCAATAACTTTCGCCTATTAAATAGGGCACTAGCCACTCCAATCTCCTATCGAATGAGCCCTTTTCAAAGTTTCTACGACAATTCCTTCGATAAGAAGTGCCCTGGTCTAAACCCAAAAAATCAATAATAAATAATACATTGTGCCAACATCGTTCTTTTCTTAGGCAGCGCGATTGCGCTGCCTATGATAATATAGTATTTTGAGCGGAGTCCCCGGTATAGTTTCTTTGGACCATTTTTGTTTTGCATATTTATAAATGGTTTGCCAAAGGTAATTCAAGATAGAACAATTAAAATGTTTTCAGATGATGTAAAGCTTTACAGGGGTATATCTTCTCAAGTTGATGTGGCTATTCAACAGGAAGATTTAAATGTATTCGTTAATTGGTGTAATTTAAGTTTATTGTTCATTAATCATGAAAAATATCATATGGTTCAGTTCAGTTCAGTTCAGTTCATTTTATTTAACATCAAAATACATTTAACAAATATGCCAATACCCGCCCCAAGAAAGATACCAAAAAGCACTTGCGACTGGGCGGGTACATACAACTCATTTACTAATTAATGATTAACTATAAAAAAAAAAAAAAAAAAAAAAAAAAAAAAAAAAAAAAAACTTAATAATAATAAAAAAACAAAAAACACTAAAAAACAATTTAAAAAACAGTTAATAAAAAACAGTTAATAATTTAACGAATACAGAATCACACCAGTATGTCGTTGGTGATGTAGTTGTATGTTCTGTTGGTTCTATTAAAGATTAATTTAAGAAAACATAGTTTTTCCGAGGGAAGTAAAGAGCGAAGTTGAAACTTAAAACGAACAAAAATTATTACTTCACAGCCTATCTAACATATATTAGTAAAACTAGCACAAATAGACCAACTAATTATGTTTCCCTATGCTTTTAGGATTGTACATAACTAGCGCTTTACTAAAAACACGAAATAATATAGGAGTTTTGGTACAGTATAGGGAAACCCATTAAGGTCACTATCTATTGAATAAAAATATTATAAATCCCTTTTAGGATCAATTCCTTTTAAGATAAAGCAACAATTCATTTTAGGATTCAACTTTATTTTCTTTACGTTTAATTTGGTATCACTTCTGCACAATGGCTCAGTTCAATGACTGGCTCTCGTTTTGGTTCTGAAAAGGACAATCTGTCATGATTAGTTTGTACGCAAGTTCGAAGTAAGGCCATCTTGATAGTATTAGGATTATAGAGTAGCTTTAGAATTTGTATCATAGCTTGAAATTCACTCTTGTATAGAGAGAAATAATCGGATTTCCAGAGTTCATATTATGTCTTATTTGATCTCCATTTCAAGTGATACTAAAGCATATTTCTTACAATTTAAGACTGTGTATTATCCAGTATTGGTATTATAGCTGATGAGAGCAAAATTTTGCTTGATAAATCTATCTAACATTTCTGTCTGTTGTTCAATTACTTCTCGGCTACTAAAAAATGATTAGTTTTACACTTGTGTTTTTAAGATAACTTAATTGTACACTGAAAGTTACCAATGTCGCACCCGGTGTATGACTATGGAAAGCTTAATAGATTCGCTTGGCGTTGTCAAGCTACATACTCACTTTTGACTCTTAAATCCATAATCCTGTTTTTCATACTTGACTTTTATGTTTTCATTAAAGCGCTAGTTTTGTATAATCCTAAAAGCATAGGGAAACATAATTAGTTGGTTTATTTGTACTATTTTTATTAATATATGTTAGATAGGCTGTGAAGTTATAATTTTTGTTCATTTTAAGTTTCAACTTCGCTCTTTACTTCCCTCGGAAAAACTTTGTTTTTTTAAATTAATCTTTGTTCGTTTTATGACTAAAATTTAATGTAAAAACAATGTTGCCATGATTTTTTTTATTTATACGGAATAATGAATGTTCTTTTTAAGTTTTAATGGCACTCCTAAGTTTCAGCTGAAAACTTATTTTAATGTAGTTTCAATTATCACCGATCTAGGGGAGATAAGACACCCATAGAAAATACTGAAAACAACCTCGACAGCACAGTTCATATATAATCCAGTATGATCATGCTCTATCTCACCCATTATAAAAACCCGGATCGGGGTGCGAGTGCTCCGGAGAACGTTTTTGCAGATATAAAAATAGGCGAAGTCAGATTAGCGGGAATGCAGGTTACTCTGTATCCGTCTTTTCCCATCAAAGTGCATTGAAGCACACGGAAATAGACTAACCCGCATTCCAGCTAATGCAGAAATAAGTGGGAGGAGCTTTTTGTTCGCAACGAGAACGAAGACCAGAAATTATCTGCGACAAGCTTACTGGTATATTCTGTCTACTGTGCTCGACAGCTACGAAAAACTTTCAGTCTATAACATGAAGTTCATCATCCATACTGCACAAAACAATACATGTTTTTCAGGAACGTTTGTTTTTCGATGAACAAAAAACTGTTTTTACTCGGCCAACTTCCCCTGAAAAAGCCAAAATGAAGACAGGGCTTTGTAAATCACCTACTGACTAGCAGAAACTAGATGGCTACTGTAACAAAAGAGAGCTGTTTAAGGGCTCATTTAACAGCTTATATTTATACCTAATCGCTTTTTATAAATTTGACTTGACAGCACATTCCCATAAAGTGCGCTTTCGGTTGTTTCCCCATTTTTTTTTAATGAAAAAAGCATCTTTTCCAATGAAATGACCCAAAAAAGGCGCTTTTCGAAACCTAGGCAGGAGCAAAAGCCCAAAGGGGCAAGAACGTCCTTTCCCCTCAATTATCGCCGTTAGAACTAGGACACAGGTTTCATCGCAGAGTACAGTTTTAAGGTTCAATTCAAAACTGTTGATCATTCAAGCTTAGTTTTTGGTAGATTTTCAGTATAAAAGTTTTTAGTTTTAGTTAATTTTTTTCGCAATAATCTTTTGCTTTTAAGATGAGTAAGCGATTTATGAAACTTACTAAGAGTGTCTGGAGTGGGAGTACATATGAGGGATATAATAAACCTCCAGTTAGGGGCTTTGGACCATAATTATTGCAATGGTGCCGTTTTATGCTTCCAATCTCTTCCAATTAAGAAGTGGTAACAAAAGTACCGTTTTTAGTGCTATATGGTACTTTTGGATTGTAAAATGGATAAAAAGCACGCATATATGAGTAATAGGTTTAAAATGAGCGAATGTGGTACCGATGGTACCGATGAAAAAAGTGATTTGCCTTTTTGTTCAAGGAGGGGAACTGTAATTTCCCTGTTCGGGGTTTTCGACCTTGCTGATTCCAATGGTACACTTTTTATTTTGATCTGACCTCATTTTGAGGGGTTTAATTGCCATAAATTTCTTTTTGCAATAAACATTTACTTTACAGAAACTAACAAAAAATGTATTTTAAAAAAGCAATTGTAAGAGTTAAAAGATAATTTTTGTACATAAATTTCTGCATGTTCATTTTGCAGACAAGAAAGCTCAACTTATTTCAAAGTAAAAATATATTTCCTTATACCTTAAAGCACGTAAATATGAGAAATAGCTTTTGAATGAGCCACTGATCTCTTTATGATGTTCTGGTACCCCGCTAGACCTATTAAAAAAAAAAAAAAAAAAAAAAAAAAAACAGGAGACAGATCAGTGCTAGTAGAATGTATCTATGGAATTTTTCTGGGACGTATAGGAATTCCCATACTATTTGCTGGGACCTCTACACCTTTTCAAAGAGAGTGAGTATCCTCTCACACCTATACTTCCTTGATACCTTTCCAAACAAAGTGATTTAGCAACTTCGTTCATCATGATAGTGTATAAGGTTTGAAACCTACCCCTGAGGCAGTACAGTTTCACGTGCACATTGCAAAAAGCGAGCAAACCTTTACCTATAAAGTGTTCAAACACGTTTTGAAACTATAGTCGAGATTATATAACACAACCAGACTGGTTATTGCTATTCATATCAATTGCACAAGGAATTTCACAAGAACATACTGTACAGTTTCAAGTGCACATTGCAAAAAGTGAGCAAACCTATAAAGTGGTCAAACACGTTTTGAAACTATAGTCGAGATTGTATAACACAACCAGACTGGTTTTTGAGGCAACACCCATTTTTAGGGCCAATCAGAGAGAGAGCGGAGGTTACTCTATATACGATAACTTGATTGGTATTTGGATTCAAATCAAAGGAGTGATTGCCATTCGCCCTTGAGATTTTTTATATAACAGACATGCGTTACGATTAAATTTTCATAAGGTTCTAACACACCATGGATAAAGCATCTGATATTATTGACTTGGGAGCTTTGGCTACATCGATTTATAATGTGAGTTCAGTTTACTAAATTTTCTTAATTTATTTCCAAATAAAATCATTTTGCATAGTCACCCCTCCAGTAAATTCAAATTCAGGGGCATAGCCCTCCCCCCAACAATACAAACTCTACTATATGATGTTCATAGTCGATAGAAGGCGTAAAATACACTCTTTTTTCATTACGTAAACCCTATTTTCCCTCCCTCCTCTGTTTATGACTTTAATTCATTCATTAGAAATAATTCTCTCGCTCAAAAAATGTCATTTTCCAATTATCAAAATAGAGTGTGCTTTCTTTTCCGGTCTAGAAAAAACATGTGTGTTTAATCCTGTTACAAGAGGGACGATTTCATAAACAAATTTTGCATACGCATTATCAGAAATGACTAATGCCACATGCATATGGATAGCGGCTTAACCAAAGGTTTTTCTTGAAAAAGAGATATTTTTTGGTCAAATTAGCAAGAGTATATCCTTTGAAATGCAAAGTGGGGATGGGCGTTAGTTCCATATGGGGGGGATGTGGGGAAGGGGCAATGTATGAATTCTAACACCTTCGTTGTAAGGTGAAAGGAAACTATTTCTTCACAAGAAAAGTAAGGGGGAGGGGGTTCTTTGTGCAGACATGTATACGCTTTGACAAGAAAACTAATGTGGTCATTCCAACACGCAACACTAAAGTTTAGTGTTTGGTTAGCTTTTAATTATAACATATTTATGGCTAACTATTTTTAGATCTATATTTTAAATCATTGTATGGGATTTGATGCAGCGGGGGTACTAATTTTTCTTGTGTAAAAAGGGGAATCCTTTTTCCATACTAAATTTTTTCTTCTTTTTAAGGACAATTTTGAAGAATGCGTGGCTCCCCCTCAAAAGAAAGCTAAGGCTAATGGCGCTACTCCAATGCAACAACTGGAGATAGCTGAGCCATCCAGGGTCACGATTTACCAGCCCCCTGTGTCCTCCATGCAGGCAGAAATACAGTCTGGTCAAAAACCGAAAAGAGATTCAGTGGCTGCTCACAAGATGGTGAAGCCCGCTGACTCATCTTTACAAGCCAGTGACATCACCGCAGTCAGCACATCTATGCAAAAACCGGACATCACCGTCCCATTTATCCCTCATCATGCTTTGCCAGGACCATCCGGCATGCAAGTGCAGTCTGAATTTGGAAATGTAAGAATTTTTACCTTTACCTTCTACCTGCTTATCGAGATATCTACCTATTTCTTTCCAACTTTTTTTTAGCCTATTCTTCTCACCATTTTTCAAAAAGTTTTGAGGGAGGTGTAAAAAATGCTACTTATTTAATATCCCGGTAAACATCTGACTTGAAATGCTTCAGGAGAAATAGACTATTGCTTCTTTCTGAGCTTTCTGGGGATGGAGGCAAGTATTTAGTTAAAATAATGGTAGGAAGGGGGAAATTAAGTTTTGAGGGAGGTGTAAAATGCTACTTATTTAATATCCCGGTAAACATACGACTAGAAATGCTTCAGGAAAAATATACTATTGCTTCTTTCTGAACTAATCGCAATTCCTTGACAAATATTTTTATAATGTACTTTACTTTATTGCTATTACAAATAGTAGATTTGTAAACGGGTAGATTTGTAGGAAAAAAAATCTGCTTCTAGTCTGATCGCTATTTTTTATAGATGGCTAGATTTGTAGGAAAAAGAGTCAGTTTTTTTTCTTTTTTAATGAGTTATTAAGACAATTATTGAGTTGATTTATTTTTACCGTATTTTATTGCTATTAGTCAAACGTTGCGATGTGTGTGCGAGTGTGTGTGTGTGTGTGTGTGTGTGTGTGTGTGTGTGTGTGTGTGAGTGTGTGTGTGTGTGTGTGTGTGTGTGTGTGTGGGTGAACGTGTGCGTGTGTGCGTGTGCGTGTGTGTGTGTGCGCGTGTGTACACGCGTGTGCGTGTGTGTGCGCGTGTGTGCACGTGCGTGCGTGTGCGTGTGTGCGTGTGCGTATATGTGTGTGTGTCTGTGTGAACGTTTGCGTTTGTGCATGTACGTGTGTGTGTTTGTGCGTGTGTGTGCGTGTGCGCGTGTGTGTGTACGTGTGTGTGTGTGTGTGTGTGTGAGTGTGTGTGAGTGTGTGTGTGTTTGTGTGTGTGTGTTTGTTTGTGTATATGTGTGTCTGTGTGTGTGTGTATGTATGTTTGTATGTGTGTATGTGTATGTTTGTGTGTATGTGTGTGTGTTTGTGAGTATGTGTGTATGCGAGTGTGTGCATCGGCGCGCGTGTTTGTGTGTGTGCGCGTGTGTGTGTGCGAGTGTGTGTGCGTGTGTGTGAGTGTGTGTGTTCATGTCTGTTTTTGGGAGCGTTTGTGCTAGTGCTAGTGTGAGTGTGTGAGTGTGTGTTAGTGTGTGAGTGTGTGTGTGTGTGTGTGTGTGTGTGTGTGTGTGTGTGTGTGTGTGTGTGTGTGTGTGTGTGATACATGCATATATACATATACACACACACACACACACACACACACACACACACATATACATACATACATACGTACGCGTATACGCACACACACACCCACACGCACGTACTCTCACCCACTCCCACACTCGCACACACTCTCACGCCCCCACGCCCACCCCCACAAAAACACACAAAAACACACACAAACACAGCAACACACACACACACACACACACCCACACCCGCCCACATGAGCGCACACGCACACACGCGCACACACGCACACACACACACACACACACACACACACACACACACACACATAAATACATACACATACACACATACACACACACACCCGCACACGCACACACACACACACCCACACACACACCCCCCCCCCCAAACACCCCCCCCCACCCCCCCCCCCCCCCACACCCCCCCCCCCCCCCAGCGACACAACCACACACCCACCCACACACACAGACACACACACACACACACACAAACACACACACACACACACACACACACACACACATTAACAAAATTTGTAATTTATTATGCACTTGTTTTATAAATAATGCTATAAGTAAAAATTTGTAATTTATTATGCATTTGTTTGATAAATACTAATCCAATTAAGAAATGAATTTTTTTTTGATAAATCCAACTAAGAAAAAAATAAATAGTGTGCTATAATTGTGATGAAACTTTCCTCAAAGAAAAAAACTCAATCCATTCATTTTAGTTTCAGGGGGAGGCTACAAAAACAACTACCTTCCCTGGCCCAGGACTTCAGAATATCATGGGTAATTGTCCACTGTTGCCGGATGATGTTCGTGAAGGTACGTCGTTTAGTATCCCCCTGGATTTTCAATCTACAACCGAAGAAATGGATAGCCCTATGGAAATTATTGGATCTAATGTTTCCGGGGACATTTTTGACGATGACTTTACTATTAGTGAATTGGGTCCTGTGCAAATAGGTGCAGAACATGAAAATAGTGTCGCGTCCCCGGAACTACGTGAATTTAATTTGCTGGAATCTGCTCTAGGTCACTTGCAAACTCATAGGGTAGATTTTAATCCCTCCGAGGAAAACCTGGTTGACGGGGGTGTCATTTTAACAGACCCTTTAAATGTTCTTCATACCTACATCGACCAAATTCGATTACTTATTGAGATTCAGATTCAGAATCCAGGGGTAAGGCATCAGTCAATCAAAAAGTTTATTTACAAAAGGAGACATCTGGGGACATTTTTTATTTTCATTTTTCAACTGGCAATCAAACTTTTTACCCTGGTATAAATGAATTTGAGGGTAACTTTTTCAATTGGGTTAACAAATTAATATCAACTTTGGACACGTTCAACGAGAGGGGAAGTGGGTCCACCATTTTGTACATTGAAAATATGGATCTGAATCTCAATAGATTAAAAAAAAAATTTTAAGGGGAGGGTTGGGTAACAAAATAAAATGCCACCCAGATTTGTCGGCTAAAGGGGGAGAGCAAGGTTTCAAATTTGACACGGGGCTGCAATGCTTTAAATGTGCATTTTTAGCAGCAGCCTATAAAACACTGAAAGAGGATTCAACAATAAAAAATCTCGACAGACTTGCACGTAACGGTGGAGACAATTTCCCTAAAGTAAATTTTGACTGTTCAGAGGGAAAAGATCCGGTGTCTTTAAAAGAAATAACCATATTTGAAAAAGTAAACGAAGATCTCGGGTTGGAGGTGGTTGTTCTCCAGTATGACAAAGAATTTGTAAATGGGGAAAGAAACCAAATAAAAAAGGGGTTTTATATTTAATTTGAACATCGTTGATAGATTAGGTTGAGAACTGTGGTTGGGATGTCTACGAGCCCCCTAAAGATCTTAACCACTACAGTCATTTTTTCCCCGTTACGGCAATAAGTCGACTCTTATCTCAAGCCACGAAGAAAGGGGAATGTCACTATTGCCCCATGTGTCTTTCCCCTATTTAGAACTGAGCGAATATTCACGGATCATATGAGATATTGTAAAATTCATGCCAATCAAAGAATATAAATACCAACAGAAGGCAAAAATACTTTACAATTTAAAAATTTCTAAAAGTCCCTTCTTACAAGTTGATAAAGTATCTTTGGACTGTGAATCAAGACTGTAGGAGGTATCGGACCCATCAAGGCCAAAGATAGTCAAGGAACACAAACTAGTTGCGTGTTCCTATGTGCATGCCCGTCGCGATTCTAATAATAAAATGAAACCGGAAGAGTTTTTTTGACTATGTACCAGGAAGGAGACATGGAGAAGTTATTGATGTCTTTAATAAAAACACGGCGCAATTTCACGATTGCGTCACACCAACTACCCAATGTCATTATCAGATAAGGAGCAACGGACACTAGATAAGGGGACAATTTGTTGAGTTTGTAGGGGTAATCTTGCCCCAAAAGACGCTGTCCAGGATCTTATTGACCCCAATTCAACGGGGAAAAGTAATTTCGGGGGTGGGCTCACAATTCATTTAATTTAAAAAGTAAACAGCAACTCTTTCTTCCGGTTTTTATGCATAACTCTAACTACGATCTGAAGTATGTGCTACCAGCAATGGCACATCTTCAAAGAAATGGAACAGTGGATGATGCATGGGTGATAGACAGCTTTTCCTACAAAATCATTCCTAAATTGTCAGAAAAGTTGCTTGTTTTGGAATTTATGTGGAGACATGTTGAAGACGACATTGAGTACACGAATAAAATTCACTTTTTAGATTCCAAGAGTTTTTTTCCCAAATCATTGAGCGAATTAATTTAATTGCAGAAAAACGATGACGGCTGCAGCGCTTTCCCCCTTCTCAGGAAAAAATTTAAAGATGATTTATATGATTTCTTGACGGTCAAGGGCATCTATACTTATTATTATTATTGTTCCATGTCGAGATTCGCCAAGGAAACTATTCCCTCGATCGAATTGTTTTACGACAGTCTACATGATCGTAGGTGCACCCCTGATGAATACAGTTTTGCTAAAAAAGTGTGGGCAGAGGGAGGGTGTAAAAATGAGTTTGACTACTGCAAGGTGTATTTGTAAGATGATGTGTTAACTTTGTTAGACATTATGTGTTAAAATATTGACAAAATATAAGGGCAATTTAATCTTGATTTAGGATATTATTTTTCATCTCCTCATCTGGTAATGGACCTCATCCTAAAAATTAGCGGGGTGAAAATTGGGCTGATCACCGACATCGATCAGCACCTGTTCATCGAGAGGTCAATGAGGGGTGGATACGTTTTTCACGGGGATCGTATCTTGGAAACTGATCCAACTGGAGAGAAGACGGGGACAAAATCAGATGCAGTTTTCCTTTATATGAATTCTCTCTACCCCTCGGCCATATCCCATTATGCACTACCCGGCAATGACTATAAATGGCTCAATAAACCTCAAGCTTCCAATTTCCCCAACATTGACAGTGTTGGGGAGAATGGGCCGGTTGGATGGTTTTTTGAAATTGATGGGGAGATACCAGTTGAGCTTCACGATTTGGCAAAGGATTTTGTTTTCCATGCATCAATATATTTGTGTCCAGGGACTCTTTGAGCCCTCGCAACAGACGTTTGGTTGAGGTGGACTGATTGCACTGGTCACCTTCAAAACAAAAACTTATTGCTGACCTTCTGCCGAAGAAAAATATTGTTGTACATCATGTGGCTTTGAAATGGATGTGCAACAACGGTTTCAAGGTCACAAAGGTTCCTAGAGCGCTCCAGTTTAGCCAAACACCCTATCTGAAAACGTTTGTTGACAATTTTGTCAAGAAACATTCTGAAGCGCAGACAAAAGCTGAAAAAGAAATATATAAGCTCATCTTAAATTCGGCTTTTGGTAAAATGTGCGAGAATGTTCGCAATAGGAATCATTGTGACGTCGATCCAAATTACACTTCCTTTACAATCATTGGCTCAGACATGGTACTATTGAATAGGAAAAAAAGAAGCATTGTCCAGAATAAAAATATTGCTGCAGGCAGTGCAATCTTGGAGATCTCTAAAAAGATCATGTTGGGATTCTACTACAATGTGGCTAGGGTACAGTGGCCAGAAAAGGGGCAAGTAGAGGTCTGCTACGGGGACACAGATTCTCTAATGCTAAAAGTAAAAACCCCAAACCTACTTAATGATTTGGCGCACGGTGAAATCATTTGCTCACGGATGGACTACACCAATTGGAGTGGGCTTTACCCAGAGCTTGTGAAACGTCGGGCGCCAAATCAGCGTTTAGTTTTTAAATCAGAAACGGGAAGAGACATGATTTCCCGCGGTATGTTTGTAAGTCCGAAGGTGTACTTTATACAGACATTCGACGAGGAAATCAAAAACCGTTGCAAAGGAGTACCCACGAGCTATGTGGATAAGAATTTCGAAATGGACATCTATAGGAATTATATTTTTGAAAATAAAATTCCACAAGCAAAATTGTTGGCAATTCGTTCGCTGAACTACAGGAACTTCACTGTAAATATAGATAAAATTGCCATGAGTACCATTTCCAACTAGGTCTATGGTTGTCAAGACGGTGTGAATACCCTCCCCCTAGGGCACTATTTAACTTCCGACCGAGCCGAATGTGTTAGCAATAGGGAAAGTCTCGGTTTGAGTAAAGTCCAATAAATTTCACAAAACCTTGGGGGGGCTCGCGGCCAGGGGGGTTGGCGGCCGGCCGACAGTGGGGGGGGGGCGCCACTACCAAAGGTATCTTTTGTTTTACTTAGAGCAGATTTTTTTTTGTAAATATACGTGTTGTATTCAAATTAAAAATGATGTAAAAGTGACATTATTCTAAGTGTATTTTTTTCATTAAATGTTGTTTTTTTATAAATAAAGTATATTTATTAAAGTGCTTTTTCTAGTACATTTTTTTAAATAATTTTTTTTATTATAAATAAATTAAAAAAAAAATCTTAAGTGTATTTTTCTGTAATGTATTATTTGTAAAGTGCTGTTAATAATAATACAAGAAATATGATTCTTTATTGATTTTGTTCTCATTATTCTTGATTGGAATAGTAGGGAAATTATTTAGTCATTAGACAACTAGAGTCTACAGTTAGTTGTAGGTGAACTGTTGAAGGGAACATGTATCAATTTAAAACACCATTCAGATCGTTTCTGTGTGGGCCGTCAATGTCAGGCAAAACAACACTCTTAACTAAAATAATTAAAAATTGCGATAAAATGTTTGTGGAAAAGCCGAACAAAATCTACTATTGTTACAGTATTTGGCAGGGGTCATACGATAAAATAAAAGCAATTGGCACGGCGGGATTGGTGCAGATACAATTTATACAGGGACTTGATGTTTTCAACATCATTGAACCAAACTCTTGGCTGATTATTGACGATCTAGCTGAATCTATTGAACAATGGTCCCAGGAAATGCTGCAATTTTTCACTGTTCGCTCTCATCATGAACATGTTTCCATTACTCTGGTTCTACACAACCTCTTTAATCAGAGAAGTTGTATCCAAACACTTACTTTGAACGGCAACTAATACATGATCTACAATGTTGTTCGTGATTCTAGCTCGCTAATAACCCTCAATAAACAAATATATCCAGGAGCACCTAAATTTCTGCTCTCAGCGTACAATCAAGCAACTAATAAACCCTATGGCTACACCCTATTGGATCTTAATGAAAATACATCCGAGGATTTGCGTGTAGTCACAGATATTTTTGACAATGAAATTACAGTATATCTCCCCGTGAACACCTAAAAAGACCTATTAGTTGCTATCATGACACTGAAGAAACTATATGAAAACACACATTTATTTTCAGTTCTAAGCACTTCAAAACCCCCACTTAGGAAATCCATACTCAAACATGGTGTTGACAATGATTTCATTTATCTAATATCCGAACTTTTTTTAAATTTGACCGAGGGCAATGTTCAACTGCCAGAAGTAGTTAAGAAAAAGGCAAAGCAACATCGTTCTATTTTACGTACATTGGCCTCTAAAAACAAAGGAAACAATATTAAAAGGAAACAACTTCTCCGGGAGGGCGGTTGCTTTTTTCACGATTTTGCTGCCGATAATTTCCGAACTTGTAAGCAGTTTTCTCGAGAGAATGGCCAAACCCTATAAATTGACACCGATGAACTCGCTCTCTCACCCGTGGAACAAGTTGAGAACAATCTGAGTAATTTCATTGACAACAAAGAATATTGAGGATGGAAAAACTGCTTTTACTTCAAGATACACTTCGCCGAGTGGACAAACATAAGCCCTATCGTGCGAAAGCCAGTGGTATTGATCACAAAACCATCTCCTCAGGATTCTGCTACTGCTGGAACACAATTAAAGAAGGAGGAATTCGATTCAATTGTGTCGAGCATTGGAAATTTAATGCCCCACTCATATCGTGAACAAAGTAAACGACTCCTAACATATCTCATGGAAAGTGGTCAAGATCATATTCAAGTTGATAGCAGTGGGAAGGGGATTATAATTCAGGGCAAGAGCTATAATCTACTTGATAAATCAATTTTGGAAAATACTTGCACACCTAGTAGAAACTTGACAATTGTGGTGAGGAGCAGCACACCATTGATAGCTAGACAAAAGCGAAGACGTATCAAGTCAACGTCACCACCACCGCCAACCACCAGTATACAAAAGGGTAGCGGACGTTGCACTACATGTTTAAATTCAAAATGGTTGAAGTTCTGAAACGTGTTTATAAAAATATTGGTGAAGTTGGGAGGTTAAGTTCCCCACCACTCTTTCCAAAGCCACTGGTGTTCACACTAAAAGTGTACAAGACTATCTAAAAAATGAATCCAGTTACACTCTGCATAGAAATCATAGACTTTGTGCTAATCATTATCGAAAAACTAAAGCCTTTTTCCCCTTGCATATAATGCAAGCAGATCTCTTAACTCTATATGAGATTCAAAGACGTCACAATACACCGTACAAATACATTCTACTTGCAATCAGTCTTTTTAGTCACTATAAATATGCCATTCCATTGCGCTCGAAGAGAGGTGTTGAAGTTGCTCAGGCCGTTGAAAGTATTCTCGAACAGGATTCGCTTAAAAAAATTCAAACGGATCGCGATAGTGAATTTGTTAATCCCCATGTTGCAAAAGTACTAGCGAAATATAATACACTGCTCTATCACAGTCATAGTCCTATAAAGGCTGCACTGGCCGAACGATTGATAAGAACTATTCGACATTTAATTTTAAGATATTGTACATTGAAAAATACACCTGCTTTTATTGATGATTTAGAAAAAATCATTGTTGATTTATAATCAACGACCTCATCGATCATTGTCCAATTCAACCCCAATGAAAGTTCATCATTCTGATCATGATACAATTGACACCCTTCTTTAACAATATTCCAATGAAACGATTGTAAAGAAGACAAAATTCAATGTTGGTGATACTGTTCGAATTAATAGAACAACTAGTGTTTTTGAAAAGGGTAATTACTTGTGGTCCACAAAACTTTTAAAGTGGCAAAAATCCTAGACACTAAACCCATAACTTATCGTATGCGCGATACCAAAGATGAAGAGATTCTCGTCGGCTTTTATGACTATGAACTACAAAAAGTTAAAAATAAATAGTGAAATTTTATCAAATTGAAAAGATATTAAAGACTCGTACTCACAGGGGTAGGAAATAGTTACTTGTTCGGTGGCTAGGATACAACTCTGATTTTGATTCTTGGATCAGTGTTGAAGATTTTGACAATGCCCAATGATTTCTGAGTAACTTTTATGTCCTACGTTTCGGATCCTCTCTATAATGACTTGAATAAAACAAGTGATTTTTGGACGTAACTCTCCCCCACCATCAAATTTGATGACGGAAAGTATGAAGTGGCTCTTGTTGACTGTATTCTCAAAAATATCCTTGACATTCTGACAAAGTATCGTGTGTATAACATAAAATTTGTACTATCCGACTGGTCACTCTTTGTCACGTATGAACCGGTTGAAGCACTTGAATCTAGCGAAGATTCATACGTCAACTTGAAATATATTGAACATGATAATACGACAGATTTGTGTCGTACAATCAATAGAAAAATCTCATATCGTAGGAATGGTACATTCCATTTTAATTATTCAATGGAACACGATAGGATTTACATTACCTCACCTGTTGACACTGAAATAATTATTCTCAAAGACAATCTGGGGGACGTTTATGGCTCTAAATAGACTTTGATCAATGGGGAAAACATTGGCACTGTCAACAGGTTTGATAAGGCAATTTGTGCTTATTATTCACCTCGTTTTACTTTGAGCACTTGCTAATATTTCTACGCACCCTTTGTGGAAGCACCGAGAGTTAGTCATTCAAATGTTCCACTCCTACGTGTTCTTGAACGAAAAACAACCCACAAACTTGTTCATCACTATAATATAAAGCATCTTCAGTATGTTCCTGTAAACACTTCGTATTTAGAACTCTGTCAGTTAACACTATGAAGTGAATTGGGTGATCCTCTAGCAATAACAAAAGGTTTAGCAGTGATTACATGTCATTTTCAACCCATCGTCGACGTCACCAGCACCACCTAAAATGAACAATGGAAGAATTCCATTTGTCTGTCCCGATATCGATTGCTATGTTGGTGCTCTGAGTCCACGTCAAATAGGCAATGTATTGGACTACTACAAGGGACGTACTACAATGTCTGGCTATGCTGTTGGTAGCTGGTTTGTTAGGCTATTTCGTCCTGCACTACCCCTTGCCCGAAAATATCCTTTACCTGCTGCATTAAATTTTGCCGCCTCAAGACTATACGGCTGGGGGTCGGGTCAAAATTACAACAAGGTTGCTAATGAAAATATTCGATCTTCAGTAAAAGCTTTTGGTGAGCATTTAAAATTTCAGTAAAATAGGAAAGGAATGAAAAGGATACGTGCACCTCATTTGCTCAGTCTCTACCCATGCGGGAGGCGAAGGACATCAAAAAGAGATTTGAGGAATAAAACAACGAAGATCAATAAGAAGAAGAAGAAAAAGATTGTTAGATCAAAGAAGGATTCATTCTCTTAAGATGACTTATCTCCCTCACAAGGAATCACATCCATCAATCAGATCTTCATTGAATCTTTTCAATGCTGAAAATGTTGATGTCAGTGTCAAGTATGGCTACTATGAACAATTTCATACCCAGCAACCCCTCTCGGAAAATATACACTTTCAGATATTTTCCAATGAAGACTATTTCATTGATTTGTCATCAACATTTATTGATTTAAATGTTGCAGTGAAGAAAAAGTCAGATAATACAACTCCAACTGCTGCCGATGGTCTCTCCTACGAAAACTGTATTCTACACAATCTGTTCAAACAAGTTAAGGTATTTATTAATGGAACATTGGTGAGCACTAGTAATTATTTATCAAACTATGCAAGCTACATACAATTTATGATGATGACACCAAAGACATACAAGGAGTTGAGAGGACAGTCATTGGGCTATGAATATCGATCAGGTGTTGATACTGACGGTGAGGAAAATTAAATCATGAGATATTCAATATATCCCAATGGTTACCCCCCTACGTCAAGATTGACATAAAGTTGCAACTAGCCCCGTCGAATTTGATTTTGAGAAAAACACTTCCTGCTGCAGCCGATGCCAATGTCATTATGAAATCATTAATTTTCCACGTTTAAAAAACACAGGTTATGAGCTCTGTTGTACTGCCAGTGGAAAGAGCAAATGGTAAAAATATTAAAATTATTGTTTCCCATGCAATGACCGATCAGTGTCACATTGCCACCGGCTCTCGTAGCTATACTGATTCATCATTTATCAATGGGGATAAATAAAAGTTCAAATAGGGATAAATTGGCTTTGAATCCCATCAAAATTGGCTTTGGCCTTTTTGAAGAGTGGCAGTGCCGTTGGATCCTGGACTGAATCCCCCCATGATTTTAATGTTTTCGGTCTATCTAGCCTTGTGTGTGAAGTGAATGGTATTCCACTGTACACTCTATCATTTGACAAAAAATCCTATTGAACTCTGTACGAGTTGACCATGCAATCCCTAGATCATGACTCTCAACTATTTGAAAATGGAATAACCGATTCAATGTTTTCAAAAATTCATGGTGTAATTGTTTTGGACATGTCGGGGACCCAGGATATGAGCATAGTACGAACAGGAAATGTACGTTTAGAGTGTACATGTGCCGATGCTTTGACTGAGAGTATCACGCTAATATCATTGAGTGAATTTGAAACCTATTGGGAAATCACACCCGACGGCAGTGTTCTACTAGACCTAGCACCATGAACACAAACCAAATAATCAACGTATTTAATATGGATCCATAAATGTCCCAGTACAAGTCCTATTGCATACCATCAGACTTCACTGAAAAAGTTCCAAGTGGTAACAATACCCTAATCATTGTTAATAGCAGTCCATCGACTTTGAAGACAGGTCATTGGCTATGCATCTTTCAAACAGCGAAGAATATTGAATTTATTGATCCTCTTGGCCTATCATATAAATTCTACACTCCATACATCAGCAACTTTATTGAAAGCAGTGGGAAAACTATTATTCAAAATCAACGAAGAGTGCAGGATTTAACGACTAAGACATGTGGCTTTCATGCTCTACTCTTTTTCATGTTCAGATGTCGTGGCTATACCCACAAACAGTTTCTCGACATCTATTTTGACTTTCCTCGATTGAACGACTTTCTAGTGGAAAATATACTTAGAAATGTGCTTAATATTGATTTTAGTGCCCTACGAATAAAATGTTCTAAAAATGTATGTGAAATTGTTTATTAATGAATGAAAAAATGTATATAAATGATAAAAAACGACTTTTCTACTCTTTAGATTTCATCTTCTACTAGGTATAGGTATTTGTCGACAACAACTAATGCAGGTAGATTATCTGAATTCACAGTATACGGATCCTGATGTGCTGTAATGTCAGGGTCGCATTTTCTACAATAGAGTGTAACTTCACTTTTATCATATCTCTTTGTATAGTCAATGATACTATTCTCATTCATTTTATAGAATTCACATGTTTCAATTTGCTTATTTGAAACAATGTCACAAACAGTGTCCTCAAGTGGCGAGTCACATTCCGTCACTGCCAATTAAAATCAGTGGGCTTATAATCATAGTAACCATTGTCTTCACGACGATGACGTAGAAACCAAATTCTTTTGTTGTTCCAACAGTTGAATCGCTGACTCGGCTCCTCCTCCCAAAACAATCTAAAACCACGACGATACCAATCTCTTAGCAATAAACTAAAATCACGTTTAGGATTCTTTCCAACCATACCAGGATATGTATTCTCCCAGTGATTACATTTATCATAGTTGCAATTGGAGCATAGGTTCCCTCTAGGATGAGAATCACACACCTCTTCAAGACAGGAATTACAACCTTTAATTTGTACAGCATATCCTCTATGCAATTTACACGGGTTGCATAATCTGCACTTTTCATCATACTCATCAATCATTGTACAATTCTCACATGATGACCAGCTGCCCAGTGTGTATATGCATAGTGGACATGTATGGAAGATTTTTTCATGTGTTGACACTCTCACTGCCACAATTAAACTGAGCTAGCAACAACAAATTGAGTGGGATAGAGAGAGAGAGAGGAGTAAATCATCCTTGAACACCATCTTTCTCTTGAGAAAAAAGTCCTAAATTCCTTAGCTAGTGTTTAAAAGCATATCCACAATAATAGTTTGATATGTCGTGATTAATATGTCAATAAATTGTTTAAATGCATTTGGACAACAACGCAGAAGCTTCATGCCATAGTCTAATGACGAAGAATCAGTTTTCATTATATCAGCATTCATTCCCTGAGAAAATATCTTCCTTTGAATAGATAGTTCTAGAAAATCATCATCTAGAATCAAACGTTTTCCACAAACACAAGATTCCCCATGATTCACTCTTTCTTAAATCTATTCATTTTTTAGAGTCCTAACACTCTCACAACCAACTTCAAACTAATCAGATTTTTTTTTCTACTCTAAAAATATACGCTAGCCTACTGTAGAAAGAAAAATACCTTTGATTTAGAAACAGTTTTATTGAACATAAGTAAAACAATAATAATCACTGATTCAATTTGTTTCCATCAATATATTTCACAAGTGCATCTAATGCTGCCTGAAGTTTGTTTAGATGCACAATATTCAATTTCGCAGAAAAACATAATTGCTCCTCCATTTTAAATTTGCTCAATGATATCACATATCTAGCGTACATATCATCCCATTCAAGGCATAGTCTACAGCTTCCTGTTGTTTCCACAGCCACGTTTGGTACTCGTATATCTTTGTTGCTGCCGACTCCGCCATCAACCTCCAATAGTGTAAATGCTCCACTCATTTTCTCTACTAATATCATCTCAAATAAACTATTCTCTCTGAATTCAATTCTCTTACTAATATGAATTGCAATGAAAATCACTCCTTTTATTCGAATCCAATTACCAATAAAGTTATCATATATGGAGTAACCTCCACTCTCTCTGATTGGCCCTAAAAAAATGGGTGTTGCCTCAAAAACCCGTCTGGTTGCGTTATACAATCACAATCATACTTCCAAAACCGGTTCGTTATTTGTTTAGAAAGGTACCAAGGAAGTATAGGTGTGAGAGGATACTCACTCTCTTTGAAAAGGTGTAGAGGTCCCAGCAAATAGTATGGGAACTCCTATACGTCCCAGCAAATTCCATAGATACATTCTACTAGTGCTACCGATGCAAAAAAGTGATTTTCATCGTTGTTCAGGGAGGGGGACTGTAACTTGCCTGTACAAGGTTTTGACCATTTTGATTCCAATTGTACATCTTTCATTTTGATCTGACGCCATTTTCGAGGGGTTTGAGGCTTTTTTCGAAATCACCCTAAATTTCTTTTCGCATTTAACTTTTACTTTTAGGACAAACCGAAATAATAGTTAACATTCCTGAGTCAGTGTTAGTTGGGAATTGTTTTTCACGAGGCAGTTTTTTTCAAAACGTGAATTTTAACTTTTGGTTACTATGGGCTGTGGTTCGCTCTTTGCTAGGTTGCAGCTGCCGCTGCAACCATGATACCTTGCCGGGACAGGCTTTAAGAAAATGAGCCTAGAAAATGCCTGAAATAAAAACAACAGCGGATACCGATACTCCCGATACGATACATGCGATACCAATACGTATGATACTGATTCGCGCGGTATCGATACGCCCGATTCCGCATACGGCCCTTCCCCAGGGACTGTGGAGGGCCATATCATCATCAAAACCATATATATTGGACCTTTGAACCATGTTAAACAAAATGGCCATCTCAAAATTTTTATAGGACTTGTTGGGGGGCGGGGGCCTGTAGGTAGGGGTGGGGGCTATTTGCCCTCCAATCTTTTTGGTCACTTAAAAATTGCACTTACAAATTTAGATCCTTTTTGAATGACCTATTAAACACCTCTCTATGATGCTCTGGTCACATCCTAGCCCTGCTAGAAAAAAAAGAAAGGAAAAAAAGGGAGACAGATCAGTGGTACCCATGCAATAAAGTTAGTTTCCTTTGTGTTCACGGTTGGGGACTGTAATTATCCTCCAAAAGGTTTTCGACCATGCTGATTCCAATGGTGTGCTTTTTGTTTCGATTTGACGCCATTTTCAAGGGGTTTCAGGCTCTTTTTCGAAATCACCATAAAATTCTTTTCGCAATAAACTTTTACTTCTAAGATTAACCGAAACAATAGTTACCATTCCTTATTCAGTGTCAAATTGAAATTTTTTCTAACTTCTGGTTACTATAGGCTGTGGTTCGCTCTTTACTAGGTTGCAGCTGCCGCTGCAACCATGATCTTGGCATTGTTTTTGATAATCAATTTAGATTTGATAAACAAACAATAGCTTTATCACCTAAAGCAAAGTACAGTTTGCTTTACTGCATTGTATAAGGCAGTGACTCGACCTATTGTTGAATACTGCACATCTATGTGGTATCCATCAAAAAAATCTGATTCACGGCTTAAGGGCTCGGCATACGTAGCTGATTTCGGGAACCGATTTCAGCATCAGTGGACAAACGATAGTGGTAAAAAATTTGTTGAAAGAAAAATTTATTGGGCGAGATTTTCAAAACAAAAAATCATGGACACAAATAGTCGACTGGAGTTTATTAAGAGCTGCATGATTGATCTCAGCTTAGTTTTCAGTTTAGTTCTCAGCTCAGTAGTGGGGTCTTTCACTACTGACATCTCTGGCTGACTATATATCTGTATCCCTATTTTTTTGTGATGATCAATATGAAAATTGGCGCTGATTTTGTAAATCGGCACCGAAAACTAGAAAATTTTTCAAGCTCAAATCGACGCCGACTTTAAAATTGGCGCTGATTTGGAAATCAGTTCCAGAAATCAGCATTAAAAAAGTGCGAAAACACGTTTCGAAATTTTTTCCCTATTTGAAATATTAACTTTATGAGCGTAGACTGAAGTTTTTGAGGCCATCATCTTTGCAATTCAGAAGGGACAGGCTAGATTTAGCTAATAAATTTATAATTATTAAAGGTGTTAATAATTTATCTTGCAGTTTTTTCGTTCAGCTCAGCCATTTTTCACCCACATGGCAGACACCACAGACATCTCTGGCTGACTATTTATTTGTATCCCTATTTTTTTGTGATGATCAATATGAAAATTGGCGCTGATTTTGTAAATCGGCACCGAAAACTAGAAAATTTTTCAAGCTCAAATCGACGCCGACTTTAAAATTGGCGCTGATTTGGAAATCAGTTCCAGAAATCAGCATTAAAAAAGTGCGAAAACACGTTTCGAAATTTTTTCCCTATTTGAAATATTAACTTTATGAGCGTAGACTGAGGTTTTTGAGGCCATCATCTATGCAATTCAGAAGGGACAGGCTAGATTTAGCTAATAAATTTATAATTATTAAAGGTGTTAATAATTTATCTTGCAGTTTTTTCGTTCAGCTCAGCCATTTTTCACCCACATGGCAGAATTCAATAAAATTATACCAGCAAAGGGTTTCAAGAAAGGTTGGAGAGGTATCTTATGTAGATCAATCGTTTAAATCATGAAACATCTTACCTAAACATGTTGTTTCTGCAAATGATATTACAGCTTTTAGAACAGCTTTGGTCGGAACCTCTTTTTACGTAAGGCAATATATAGAACCATAATATTCATGATCTTAGCACGACATGTCCTACTGGTCTTAGCACCCCCTAACAAGAGTTCCATGAATTTTTTTCCAAATATTTGTTTGTTTCCATAATGTGGTAAGTCTAAGGAATTTATTTATTGTCTATGGTACCAAAAAATACCCTGACGTACAATTCTTGTTTATTATCCTTTTCGTTCATTGCAAAGTTAATCTATTAATTGTTATCAGTATTGATGTTGTTATTTTTGTAATATGGTGAGCCAATGGGGCTATAACATCTATCTCTTTGTTGCTCAGAATCAGACGTGTTATATTTATTTTGTAATACTGTCACTGTTATTTTTTAATGGCCATCAGCCTGTTACATTTATGGTTTAGCCACGGTATTTTTCTATTTTATTTGTAAAAAGACAACCTTGCGGGCTACTCGGTTTTTTGTTTAAAACAAATAATAAAATAAAATCATTTTTTTTAATATTCAGTTTTTTTCCTTGGCAGATCTGTTGATCGGTGTTTGCTCTTCATAAATGTAAAATGTTAAACAATTTTTGTCAGTGTTGAAAAACCTTCTATGACTGGTAATAGTTTCTTTTTTTATGCATCTGGGTTTCTTTGACCTAATTACTTTTGGACATAAGCTTCAAACCGATCAGAGACAAAAAGCTTTGGACCATTTCCAGGCACCTTGATTTAATAAAACCATGCTTAAAGTTTTTTTTAAGTCAATGCGACTTTGGTGTAGTTACCCATGAGTATAAGTTTCAGCTCAAACGGAAAATAGTTTTTAGGCCCACTTTTGGGTAGCACGTGCCCTTAACTTGAATTTTATTTGTGTATTAGGATGCCCTTGGCCCAACAATTCACATATATAAGTTTCAAGCTGATAAAATTAAAAAGCTTTCCCTGCTACGTTGGTTTAAATAATGGATAGACCTACACCATTTTTTCTGATTTATAAGTTCTTTAAATTCAAAAACAATTCACTGATACTTTCAAGTCTATTGACTACTATATTTCCAAGCACATTATTTCTTAAATTTCTCACCCATTAACACGCTTTAAGAAAATTTCAATCAACAATTCTGCTTCTGTTATCCTATTAAAACTGTTAGCTAAAAACCGTTTGGCAAAAAAAAAAAAAAAAAAAAACGCCTTATATTACACATAAGCAGCGTTAATCGTGTATCATGGTCGTAACTTATCTATTTGTGCAATGATCAGCTTTCAAGCATAAAATTTACGGTGATCAACCACTGCAAAGATTAAGGCACAGTCTGTCAAAACTAATAAAAGTTTGTTCTTAGAACAGCGGTTTTCCTATCTGTACGATGGATCTGACAGTTGGGGGAGAGACACGTGACCCTTATTTGGAGTGAGTTAAAGCTACGACAATTTTTTTTATTTAATGTTTAATTTTTTCGAATAAAATCAAGGAAAACGCTCATCATTTCGTAATTTTTTGCATTTTCTCATCGATAGGTATGAATATTTTGTGGTATGGGAATTAGTTTTTGGCTAAGTTGTGTCCTCACATCCAAGCAAAGGGGTTTGTAGAAGGCCCTCTACTCAACAAACCCTTTGCTATGTCTCCTTTATTTGATGCGTGCTTTGCTTCAATTTTAATATTTCACTTTGAACTTCGTACTAATAAAAAAATAAAAAAACATTCGGGGCATATTTCACTGACAAACCGACTTGTAAAATCACAAACTGAATTGTAAATTTGCTGTTCCCCTGATAATCCAGATTACGAAAATTCTGTTTCATTGACAACCAAGATGGAAATGCTAGGTTCGGACGCATAAGATATTGGCAAAATCCTTAAAGGGTGAAAGGATTACTTTAAGGAACGTTTTTCGCTTCACCCCTAAAAGATATCCTTTCAGCCTTCAAAGAAAATCCTATGCGTCTATGCCTAGAATAAGTTCATAATCTAAATTGTGAATTTGAAATTTATGCAGAGCTCCCACAGAGTCAATAAAGTGATAAAGTTTTTCATAAAGTGAAAACTATAAAGTTTGACCCGCTCACAGCAATTTTTCATAGAAAGTAGCTGAAATAGTCAGCAGTGAGCTTAGAAAATCATCTTTTTAAGCATTTTTTCCTTTTTTTTACCAAACAAAATATTTAAACAAGTATACACTAATATATTTATAGAATTTAAAACATGAAAGCTTTAAATTATGAACTAAGGAGGTGTGAAGTGGAGGCCATGGATAAAATCGCTGAGGATCTGGAAAATACAGCTAGACGACATAATAGTAAATTATTGTACTGGCATGTTAATAAATTGAGAGGGAGTAGTCAATATGGACTTGTCCCAGTTAAACATAGGAACGGGGCCACAATTAGTGATAAGGAAGGGGTTGAAGAGAGATGGGCGGAACATTTTGAGAATTTGCTAAACCGGCACAGAGTCGCAAGAAAAGATATAGAAGAAAATGAAAAAGTTTGTGATACCTTGTATGTGAAGAAGATTATTTTGTAAGGAAAAACTAGCGACAATACTAAAAGGATTAAAAAATAATAAGGCTCCAGGTGCTGATAGTGTTGTAAATGAGTTTCTTAAATATAGTGGATTTGAGGTTAGAGATAAGTTACTAAAAATTATGAACATGACTTTTGAAAAAGGGGAAGTACCTAACAATTTTAGGAAAACCTTAATTAAGCCACTTCATAAGATAGGTGATAAGAGTGAGTGTGGTAAATATTGAGGCATTAGTCTGGTCTCTGTAAGTAGCAAATTAATTAGTAATATGATACTTTTTAGACTGAGAGATGCTATAAACAAAGTTTTAAGAGAAGAACAGTGCGGGTTCGAAAAAGGTAAAGGATATGTCAACCAAATTTTCACTCCTAGGACAATAATTGAGAAGTGCCTGAGTTTTCAAACACCTTTGTTCCTCAGTTTTATAGATTATGAGCAAGCGTTCGATTCTGTTGATAGAAGAGCTTTAGAAAATGTTTTATGCTTGTATGGCATACCAGACAAATGCGTTGAAGTGATTAGGGCTATGTACGAGAATAACACTGTTGCGGTTAAAATAGGAAATGAGGTTAGCAGCTGGTTTTGTATTAAATCAGGAGTTAAGCAGGGTTGTATTCTATCCCCCTTTATATTGATTATTTCGATGGACTTTGTCTTAAGGAGCTCAGGAAAGGCAATTGGAGATCACGAAATTAAATGGGGAGGAAAAAATCTCCTGGACTTAGATTATGCTGACGATTTAAGTATCCTGAATGAAAGTGCGAGCAAAATGAATGAACTTTTAGAGGTTTTGAGATTTCAGGGTGCTAGAATAGGTTTGAAAGTTAATGTTAAGAAGACTAAGTCACTAAGATTAGGAATAAGTGAAGATGAAAAAGTGACGTTGGGTAACGAAAAGATTGATCAGGTGGGCAGCTTTACTTTCCTTGGTAGTAAAGAGGGTGGGAACAGCGAAGATGTTAAAAGTAGAATAGCCAAGGCTCAGGGTGTTGTTTCCCGGTAAAAAAAAAAAGTTTGGAAGAATAGGAAGAAAAGTCTGCAAACCAAGATTACAATATTTGAAGCTACAGTGATGACAGTGGTCAAATATGGCTTTAAATCATGGGCGCTCCAAAAAGCAGATGAAGATTTGCTAGATGTTTTCCATTGAAATTGCCTGCGGATTGTTTTGGATACCAAGCTGACTGACCATACTTCAAACAGTAGGCTTTACGAAAAATGTGGTTCAATCCCGATTTGTAGGGTTATAATGAAAGAAAGGTTGAGATGGCCAGGGTAAGTTGCACGGATGAAGGATGACAGGTAGCGGAAGATTATCCTTTTCGGCCAACCGTCTAATGCTAAACAGAAAACAGATCATCCTCGTCTGGGGAAGACGTCATAAAGAAAGATTTAAAGGAAATGGGGTCTTCCTGGGAGAGTGTAAGCAGGGAGGCTTTGAACAGATTGGGGTGGAGGAGGAGTGTGCGTAGCTGTGTTGGCCTCAGGCGGCTTGGTGCAGCGATGAGTTGTTAGCGCTAGTAGTAGTGGCATTTGTAGACACTAATTTGTATGTTGTTTATTTGAAATGTTTTATACGTCTTCTGCTATTAGTTGAGCTTTGTGAACTTTCTTGAAAAAGATAAATAAAGTTCGTTTTTTCGACAGCAATAAAGTCAACAAAGTTATGCGAGGAAAACGATCTATTAACTTGGTGGACATCTTTACTAACTTTATTGACGCCGTGGGAGCCCCGCATTATGCTTGAAAGCAGGGTTGTGGATTTCGATTGTTGAGTTTGCACAGTCGTGAGCTTACAAACTTTGTTATACTACAAGTTGCGATTCGTGAATCTTTTTCTAAGAATCCGGTTTGTCTGTGGAAAACAAAATTGTTTATTTGATTGCTATCTATAATCCCGCTACTCATGTATTTAACTTTTGAAGAAATAGAAGAAAATTAAAAAACACACCCACAGCAGTAATGAGAGTTTTTAAAATCTTGAATAAGCAGAAGTGGACCTTATAAATATTTTAATGGTGAGATATGTGCCCTTGATCATGAAAATTTTTCTAACAACGATTATATTTTTTTCCAACATTACTGGAAACGAAGTTAATTATTTACAACTGCACATAGCCTAGGTTGCCCTACAGGATCTCAAACTTCAGGGAAACGTCCAATTAATGTTGCTTATAGGTCAGAAATCAGACAAAAATAAATACATAGACTTATTTCCCATCGGTAAATTTCTATGAAATCATATTATTGAGTTAGGAATAAAGTGAATACACCATTTGATGCCTTTTTTATGCTGATTACAAATATAGGCTAATAAGCATTTCTATTGTAAATGAATTTCAGCCCCCCCCTATATAGGCTATACCTAACCTAACCCTGAATTGGCAGATATCGGGGGGAGGTCTGAAATTCATTTTCAATAGAAATGATTATTATATTTGTAATCAGCATAAAAAAAGGCATTGAATGGTGTATTCACTTGTCCTAACTCAATAAAATGATTTTGTAAAACTTTACCTTCCCATCCACTGATTATACCCCTTTTTATTATACCTGGTTCTGGGAATAAATTTAAGACCAGTCCCCATCATAAGGAGACATGTTAAAAAAAGGGATAGGCTAACACCAGATGGCTTATAGAAAATAATACAGTTTATATATAGCCTAGAGACAAAAACCTTAGCCAAACATTGAATATAGAAATAAATGTCTAGCCAACTAGGTGGCTAATAGGAATAACAATGTTATGTTATAGTAAACTGAAGACTGATAGGATCAATACAAGATACTAGGGTATATAGCCTAGGAGTGCTGTTATTGATGTTAAAAGTAAAGATCACCACCTGGTAATGTCAAGGGTTAATTTAAAGCTGAAGTATTGGAAGGGTAACTACCTCCCAGGTTATGATGTTGGAAGACTGCAGGATGAGAATTTGAGGGAAACTTTCCAGGAACAGTTGACAATGAAATTTGACAATGTGGAAGATGGTTGGAATAATCTCAGAAAAACAATTTGCAAAGTTGCTGAAGATGTCTTAGGGAAGAAAGTTGGGACTGCAGCTACGAATATTAGTGAACAAGCTTTATGTTTAATAGAAAGGAGAAAGGACTTGTACAAGAATTATTTGAGTCATAGATCATAAGAAAACAAAAGCAATGTAAAGAAAGTGGAGAAAGTACTAAAATATGAACTAAGGAGGTGTACAGTAGAGGCCACAGATAAAATTGCCAAGGATCTGGAAGATGCAGCTAGACGGCATAATAGTAAAATATTGTACTGGCATGTTAATAAATTGAGACAGAGTAGTCAATCTGGACTTGGCCCAGTTAAAGATAGGAATAGGGCCACAATTAGTGATAAGGAAAGAACTAAAGAGAGATGGGCCAAACATTTTGAGAATTTGCTTAATCAACATAGAGTTGCAGGAACAGATGTAGAGGAAAATGAAATTGTTTGTGATACCTTGGATGTGAAGGAAGATTTGTTTTGCAAGGAAGAATTAGCAGCAGTACTAAAAGGCTTAAAAAATAATAAGGCTCTAGGTGCTGATAGGGTGGTAAATGAGTTTATTAAATACTAATGATATTAGCTGAAATAAGTTACTCTGAGGTTAGAAATAAGTTACTGAAGACTATGAATATGATTTTTGAAAAAGGGGAAGTACCTAATGATTTTAGGAAAACCTTAATTGAGCCACTTTATAAGAAAGGTGATAAAAGTGAGTGTGTTAACTATTGAGGCATTAGTCTGTCTCTGTAGGTAGTAAATTACTTAGTAATATGATACTTTTTAGACTGAGAGATGCTAAAGACAAAGTTTTAAGAGAAGAACAGTGAAGTTTTAGAAAAGGTAGAGGATGTATTGCCCAAATTTTCACTCTTAGGTTAATAATTGAGAAGTGCCTGACTTGTCAAACACCTTTGGTCCTCAGTTTTATAGATTATGAGCAAGCATTTGATTCTGTTGATAGAAGAGCTTTAGTAAAGGCTTTATCCCTGTATGGTATACCAGACAAATACATTAAAGTGATTAGTGGTATTTACAAGAATAACACTGCTTCAGTTAAGGTAGGAAATGTGTTTAGCAGTTGGTTTTGTATTAAATCTGGAGTTAATCAGAAATGAGTTTCATCCCCCTTTAAGTGAACTATTTTGATGGACTCTGTCTTAAGAAGCACATGAATGACCATAAGAGACCACGGAATCAAATGGGGAAGTAAAAGTTTTCTGGACTTAAGTTATGTTGATGATTTAAGCATCCTAGATGAAAGTGTGAGCAAAATGAAAAAAGTTTTAGAGGTTTTGTGAGTTCAGGGTGCTAGAATAGGTTTGAAAATTATTGTTAATAAGACTTAAGTCACTAAGGCTAGGAATAAGCAAAGATGAAAAGGTGATGTTGGATAATGAAAAGATTGATGAGGTGGGCAGCTTCACTTACCTTGGTAGCATTATTAGTAAAGATGGTGGGAGCAGTGAAGATGTTAAAAGTAGAATAGCCAAGGCTCAGGGTACTTTCTCTCAGTTAAAAAAAAGTTTGGAAGAATAGAAAGATAAGTCTGCAAACCAATATTAGAATATTAGAAGCTACAGTGATGACAGTGGTTAAATTTGGCTCTGAAGCATTGGTGCTCAGAAAATTACCTTAAATTGCAGCTTGGAACAAATTTAAGGATTTTCCATCCTTGTAATGCTCCGTGATGACATCTAATGTTTTGTTTGTTTGTTGTGATTCACTTGCTAAATTCAGTTTGTAGACTCAGCAGCTTCCCAGTTGTAGAGGAACTCCTGTTGTTGCCAATCTTCGTCAAGTCTTCGCGTGAAGTCAATTGTTAAGTCTGCAGACACTGTATCTTCAGAGAGCTGATTCCACAAGTTGGTTATTTGTTGGCTGAAGAAATGGCTTCTCTCTCAGATAGAAGAGTGCTTCTTGAAAATGTTCATTGAATGTCCTCTTGTCACAAGGCATTCTGGGGGAGCAAGGAGACCAGGAAGAGTATTTTTTGAAATGACTTTGTGGGTTAGAATCATGTCGCCTTGCTTCCTCTGGTATGTGAGAGTAGGGAGCTTCAGATGATGCAAATGCTCTTCATATGGCACTTGTTTGAGGCCATCAACCATCTTAGTTGCTCTTTTCTATACTTTTTCTAGTATTTCCCTGTCCTTCTTAAAATAGGGGGACGCCAAGGACATTCCAATCTCAAGGCGTGGACAAACCAGTGCCTTGTAGAGCTTTATAAATACTTTAGGACGCCAGCTAGAGATAGTTCTTTTAATAAGTCCAAGGGATTGGAAGGCAGAAGAAGATACAGATTTTGCATGGGTACTGAAACTCAGCCAATGATCAACAACAATGACTCCAAGATCTCTTTCTTCAGTAACTGCAGAGAGGGGGTTACCTTGGAGATGGTACTGGTGATGTGGATTATGTTTGCCAAAATGAATGACATGACATTTTTCAGCATTAAAGGAGAGGAGCCATTTATCAGCCCAGCTTCCAATAATATCAAGGTCTGTTTGTATAGATTGGAGATCAGATGGTATAGCAGCTTTGCCAACAAGGCTATTAGATCTCACCTATATATATGCATCAGCCTGAATTAGCCAACTAGTCAGCTAATAAGACAAATATATTTGCTTTATAGAATTAGCTAACTAGTTGCCTATTATTATCCCATGTATATATAAACTTTAGTTTAAAATAGTCAGCTATTAATGAAGTTTCTAATACACAGTAGAATTAGCTTACAAGTTTGCTTTTAAAGTCTCAGCTATATACATGTTTTTGGATTAGCCAACCAGCCAACTCACATATGTATACATACACTGTGTGAATTAGTGAACACTTTGTGTGAATATATATATATATATATATATACACTTTGTGTGAATTAGCCACTAAGAGAACTGTACATAGTTTATAGAATTAGCTAAATAGTTGGCTATTAATATCCCATGTACATATTAATTATAGTTTAAAATAGCAAACCAGTCAGCTATTGAAGTGATTTAAAGTGCCAATTAACTTAGATTTTCTCTTTCCCATCATTTTACTATGATTAGGCAGGAGGGGTGGGGATGTGGAATTCATCTCTACATAATATTTAGACTACTTGGCTAATATCAAACCACTTTATCTATAAACATCCTAAAAATAGCCAACCAGTTGGCAATTGAAAAACAGTTGAAACACACACAAGAAGATAAAATGGTGAACTGGTTGGCTACTGAATTGAGTCTATGTATATACAGGAAAGGAAATTAGCAAAGTTTGATTTTCTGCCAACAAGAGCTAACATTTTTTAATGGAGGGGTAGGCACAAGGGTGTTGACTAGATTTCATTTAAGCAAAAGGGGGTAAGAGGAGGGTTAGGGAAAACAGGGTTAGACAACCAGTGGCAAGTATTAAGAAAAAATGTGACTATTTTAGCAAAGTGCAAATTATAATTGATTTGAAGTGCCAATTAGTTTAGATTTTCTCTTTCCCATCATTTTACTAGGATTGAGCAGGAGGGGTCAGGGACATAGAATATCTTGCTTTCTTTTCATCATCTCCAGATAATATTTAGACTATATGACCAATATCAATACAGATATCCACCACAGATCTATATAAAAAAGTATAGCATATTAATAGAAAAAAATTGAATTTTTTTTATGGGGGGGTGAACAAATTGGCAGAATTTAGTTTTGGGAAAGAAAGCTGTAAAAGGGCATTTTCAAGCCAGGATTGCCTACCATAAAGAGCAAGTACACTTGCAAATAGTTTTCTTTTTGAAGGGAAGGGGGTATCTGGTGGTATTCCCATTGATAAGCCACTTCCATTACTCAAATCAATAAGTTCAATAATAATTCATTTTCAAATCCATCATACTGAGATATGCATACTCTAAAAATTTTATTTGGGAAAACTAAATAAAAAGGGATAATGCACTTTTTACTAAAACAAAATAAGAATGCACAATATCTTGAGATTCTTGCAAACAAATAGCATGTTGAGAGTAATGGGGTAGGTTAAATATTCTGCTGGTCTTCTTCTATTCAGTAAAAAGTATACATTATTTGTAAAGTTTCTTTCGCTGACACTGTGTCTTCAAATTGGAAAGGCTTTTTTTTCAGGTACTTAATTTAAAAGCTAAAAAAGCCAGGTAATGGTTTTTGTTAGTATAGTGGAAATAGAATTGTTGTACAACATTGCCAAAAAAGAATGCTAGCTAACAAATCACAGAAATGTAGTAATTTGGTGGGACTTTCTAAAACATAAAGAATAAATAGTGAAATAGCCAACTAGTTAGCTAATTCTGCTATGTAGGCTATTAGAAACTGTATTGATAACTAACTATTTGCCAACTAGTTAGCTAATTCCTCAAGTATATTAGAAATTTTAGACATAGCTGACAAAGTCATTTAAACTGCATTCAAGTTAGCAAACCTCTCCACCCAAATAGAAGCTCGTTCTCTAAGATGGTATGGCCACTTACTCCACCTCCCACCAACTACCCCTGCAAGGATCATATCAGACTTCAATCCCTTGATTGTCTGGAAAGGTCCTCAAGGGAGGCTGCTCACCAGATGGGCTCATGTGATAAATCAACGCCTCTTCAACCGTTACATTTACCCAAATGAGGCCCACCCTTAGCCCTGGACAGGACTGCTTGGAGAAGACTGACAGTGCTGTCAACCAGTTCTCTACACTGGCGACCCTGCTGAGCAAGAGCATTAAGTCAAAGTAAGTCAGAGGTAATAATCTTCCAGGCTGAATTAATAGCTATAAGGGAAGCAATTGTGTTGGCTAGAGAAATCTTAGCAACCAAAGAAACACCATATTGTTTTCAGATTCAAAAAGTGCATTGGAGGCACTTGTCAATTTTGATCATAATGAGAAAATTTCAAGAGAAGTTGTATTGTGCTATATGGAAATAGCATCATTTATGTCAACAGCAAGCATATGTCTTCATTGGATCCCAGCCCATGTTAAGATTGAGGGAATGAGAGTACTGTCATAGCTGCTGAAATGGCATGTCAAATGATAAATGTATGTACTAGTGGTTCAACTCCTAGATCTGTAATGCAAACAGATGAATTGATACAATCAGTATGACAGTATGATTTTGTGGATAGCAGAAATCAATCTGGAAATTGGTTTGTTACCCAAAAAGTAGCAAGAAAGATTGAGAGACATGTGTACCAAGGATTAAGTAGGAAAGAGGGAAGATTAGAATTTCATCTTAGATCAGGTTATGCAGATATAAAATCATACAGGGCAACGTTTTATGGAAAGTCAGGTAACTGTGAGTTTTGTGACAAAGAAGGAAGTCTGGTACATCTTCTTATAGATTATGATAAGTAGACTCTCCAAAGACAGGATATCAGCATGTTTTTTCATGAAAGAGAAAAACAGTTCAGCATAATTTGATTTTGGGAAGATTTGCCAATGACAGTGACTGATTTTTGCTGGTTTGAACACAGAACCTGAAATTTCTTTTGTCAAAAACACTTGAAACCTGGTGCCTGAAAGCATAACTCTTGATTAGCCTACCTGGTAATAGTCTAGAAATACCATTCACATGAAGGTAAAAATACAGGGTAAAATTATAGTTTATCTACTTTTTGCTATCTTGGAAAGGGATTAGGTTAGGAAAATGAAACTTTCAGTAATGAATCCAGGGCCAAAAACATACTCTGGAAAGGTATTGGCAAGCTTCCATGTTAACTCTCTTCTGATATCTAAGTCTTAGAAATAAGTCTACTTGACAGGTACAATACCTATTGAGATTTTGACAAACAACATTTTACATTAATTTTCAGTTATCAGTTTCCTTTTCTCTGGTTTTAGTTGATAAAATGCAATGCCTATTGCAATATTTGAATAGAATTTTAAGCCATATCTCTGGATATGGTTTTTCTTCTTCTAAATTTAGCAAATGTATTTGCAGATTTTTGAAACCTCATAAATTGAGATTGAGCAAAGTTGTGAAGCTGAAACGGTTTCCTTGTACTTCATTTAAGCAGAAGATCTGTTTTGCAACTTTCACTTTTATAACACAAAGATTTTTAAAGGTCATTGAAGGTCCCTGCCCTCTAGAGGGAGAAGGAGTGGAGATAGGTATCTCCAAATATCTTCCCAGACATACTTTAGTCTTTAGACCCATCCCTGAAAGTTTAATTTTCTTAAACTACCCCCTTTCCTAGAAAGAAAAAAGTAGCCAAACTAGAATTTTACCTTCTTGTTTGTGGTTAATATGGTGTTAGTGTCAATTTACCCTCACCCACTGATTATATATTTAGTTTTAGGGTATATATCTTAAATTGCATTGTCCAGGAAAATAAGGAAAAATCTTGTTAAACATTTCAGTGTTCATATTACTGACTTACAAATAAAGTAAACATACCACTCAATGCCTTTTTTTTATGCTCTTTAAGAATATAATAATTATTTCTCTTGCAAATTCAAGTTTTGAGCCCTTGAAAATAACCAAAAATTCTAGTTATTGGGTATAAAAAATGCTTGAAACTTTGGTTTCAAACTTACTATTTGATCATGAATCCATTTTTTTAAAGTTCAATAATCCAAAAGGATTGATTTATCACAATTAAGTTGGATAAAAAATTAAAAACAATTTCTCCATTTTTCCATCTGCCATGTTGCTTCTGTCAGATTTGATATTTTTCAACATGTAGGTGAAATTATATTTTTAAGTGGCCTAACAGAATAAGTACAAAATATGGTGGATTTGTTCTGAATTTTTCTTGTTCAACTTAGCCTTAACAAATCATGGTTACAATTCACAACCAATGGATTTACACGGAAATAGTAAGTTTGAAAAAAAAATGTTATAACCCATTTTTACATCCAAAAAATATCGAATGATACTATTATTTTCAAGGGTCCTAAAAAGGCTTAAAGTTGAATTTGCAAGAAAAGCAATTATTATATTCAGAAAGAACATAAAAAATGGCATCTAGTGGTATGTTCCACTTTATTTGTAGGTCAATAATATGAACAGTGAAATATTTACCAAAATCTTGTAGAGTTGCTGATGAGTGATGATGGGTCAATTGCTGGTCAATCATCAATCAGTGATGATTGAATCAGTTGTATCCTACTCTGTCTTCCATGGTTTAATGGACCAATTCTTGTCAACAGCAATTTCAAAGCCATCAATGGAGAGAGCAGCGACAACAATATCTGGAAAATTGTTCTGCAATGTGAAATCAGTCTGTTAGAGAAGCTGTGGTTACAGACTCTGGTATCTGCCCTCTTCTGGAACAACTTCTTGTTATGCCCCCATGTCCTTGAAGATTCATCAAATTGAAAGGGATTTTGACCATAGAAGTTCAAAAGCTTACAAGTCATTATGACATCACCTCTTTGACATCTATACACAAGCGTTGGGAGTTGTAGCTATAGAAGCCATTAAACTAAAACAATGAAAATTCAACTTTGTAATATGCAGCATGAGCTATTTATGCTAATCAGATTATCATGTTTCCTTCTATTGCTGTTCACATTTTCAGGTAAAGGTCTAGAATAGCAGCTCTCAAGAAGGGGGCATGCTAAAATAAAAAGGACAACTAATTTAGATTGTTAATTTAACCATGAATTGCCCCAGACATAATTTTAACTAAAAACTAAAGAGGGTACTTGTATGATATAGCCCCAACCACTCAAGTTGTTCCCCCATTGATGCATTGTAGAACCATTTTTTTTAAACACATAAAACAATAATAATTAAAAAAAAACAACAATGCATATCAAAATAATCTCACCTGTGTATGAAGTGAAATTAACTGCAGGCAAGCCTCTTCTCTTAACTTGGCTTCCAACTTATTGTAAGATGTCAATATATCAGTGGCACTAAACAATTGAATAACCTTTTGTTTCCTATACCAATGAGGCAGATATAGGAGGAATTTACAGTAATGGAAACACAATGCTCTAATGTCCTGCATATCACAAGTATTAAAAACTGGGTGGATACCTGACAGAAAGGAATGGAATGGTCACAATAAGTTGAATAAAGTCAAGCCAAGGCCTTGCAAGAATGTTGGCCATGATTTGGATCGATTTTAGCCTATCCTGCTTTAAGTTAATTCCTAATGTCTAAAAGTACTCTAGAAATGACAGGGGCAGATCTAGAGCAAATCTTGGGGGAGGCCCAGTGTGACATGGGTGCCAGTTAGCAAAATCTTGGTGGCTCCAGTATGACAAAGGTGCCAATAATTGACCAAATTTACAAATTTATTCTAAAAAGAAGAGTATAAAAGCAGGATAAGAGGGTGCCAGAAAAAATATGGAAAAAAGGGGAGGCTTAGATGAAGCTGTGACAGAAACAATTATTACCAAATTGTGTTTTTGTTTTTTTTAATTTGCTTTGTGGCATTATGGGTGAGAAATAAGAAAAAAAAAAAAAAAAAAAAGAAAAAAAAAAAAAAAAAAAAAAAAAACAATGGGAAACCCACAAAACTGGCAAGCTTTTCAATATAGTCTGCTGCTATGTCTAGCCCTATTTGAAGGAAAGGCTTGAATGAAATCAAGACAGCAACAAACATTATAGTTGGAAAAAGAATTTGAAAGATAATTTAGTAGTTTATTTTTTCCCATCTGTTTCATACCCTATAATAAAACTTAACTGATAATTTCAAGCTCCTATCTCTGACTGCTTCCTCCTTTCTGAGGTTCAGAGAATTTCATTGGAGACAAAATGTACCTATCATAACTTCAGAATAAAATGCATTTTTTCAATGTTTAACTTTCTTTCTCTTTAAAATACACTTTTCTTTGACTCCAGCTAAGGTTTTGGAAATGCAATTCTATTGGTCTGAGTAGGATTTTAAGCCTTATATGTTTTTTTTCTAATTGGAAGTATCTTCTTAGTTTCAACTTGATTCATCCAAGTTATTTCCAAAGTATTGCAGATAGAATATCTCAATTTCCTAGATTCACATGTTGTTGTTTTTTTATCTACCTCTAACCCATCCTCCCAACTCTGAACTGCAGGTCTGCTTGGCCCTTCCCTCAATATTTCCTGGCACTTTCAACTCAGTCCCCCAAGCCATTCTTGAGATATTGGAGATAAAATATTTAGAAAATAGGGGTGCAAATAATGTCTTTTGATTTACTTTGGTGTCTTTGTTGGCCTAGAAGTATATCCTTTAGAAGTTCTGGGAAAATTTGGCCTAGCAAATGATCCCCAAGAATGATCAGACAGGATTAAACATCCTCCCCCTTTCCACTGTACTACCTGTGAAGCAATTGGCAGTTTATATTGTTTAGGGTCATTGATCCTGGGGCTACAGGGGTCAGTTTCAAACTAGAGCCATAGTTATTAGACCTTTTGACTGTGAACAAAATAGCTAAGTCAAAATTCTTGATGCATCCTATGGGGCTTATGGGAGTGCCCAGGAAAATGGAGGGGGTTGGATGCCCTCCAATCACTTTAACCCCTTATGAATGGCACTAAAAATTTTGGTTTCTAATCAGTTTTTAGAGTTTTCTCAAGTTTTTACAACCATGTATTCCAAACAAAGTGATGGAAAAGTTAGTACGACAAGCTTTTTAGCTTACCGTTATGTGGATTAATAAATAAATAAAAGTTTCAAAAAAAAAAAAAAAAAAAAAAAAAACACATGAAGGCATTTTTACATAAGTTGATTCTAGTGGATTGATTCTGATCCTAAATATGTAAATGCATTAATTTTATAACTATCTATGAAAAGTTATAAGCACAAAAATACTTGTGTAGCTTAGAAAAAAGAGAAAACTCCAAGAAAAGGGGATATAATCGTTAGGAAAATTACACCATCAAATTTAATATGTCTGAAATCTCAAAATTTGTAAAATGACAAATTCCTAAAATATGAATTTCTTATATCTTTAAGAAGAATGGTCATTGATATGTGTTTTTTTTAATGGTCATTGAAAGATTGTTATTAATTTTTTTAATCTTTCTTTTGGCAAAAAATAATGCAAAATTCCGCATAGGAGCTTGGCTAATTTACAGTAGGGTTCTCGGATTTGCTGAATCGGATGGCATGAAAATCATTAAGATTGCTTGACTTTAGAGTTTTGGTTACACTTGATGTGAGTAGCTCCTGCAACAAAGCTGTGGTCATAGAGTATTATAGATAGTATATTCAAACAAAAATTTAAAGTTTTAGGCCTTCTCCCTTTTTTAAGTAATTAATTAAAAAAACTTTTTCCACAAAATAAGTTTTTCAAAGAAAAGTAAAGAACTCCATTAAACAAAAATGAGCAAAAATAAAATCAAATAATCTATCAAGCGTGAAACTACCACAAATTAGCATCAATAAATAAATAAAACTCAAAACAAACAGAAATAACAATAAATGACCAAGTCAGACTCAGAACGAGCAGAAATTAACACAAGCTGGGATCAAAACCCCTATTCCTTCCCAAGGCAAGAACATAATTTACACTTTACTGAAAAAAAATATAAATGTTTTTACTTTTATAACTTTAATAAATCAAATAATATTAACATTTTGATTACTAAATATAAGTATATGTATATTAAACTGACAATGCACATTCACTTGTATTTTTTTCACTAAAGTGCAAATTATGTTCTGGCCTTGGGAAGGCATAGGGGTTTTGAGCCCAACTTATGTTAATTTCTGCTTGTTTTGAGTCTGACTCGGCTATTTATTGTTATTTCTGTTCGTTTTGGGTTTCATTTATTTATCGATGCTGATTTGTGGTAGTTTCACGCTTGGTAAAATATTTGATTTTATTTTTGCTCATTTTTGTTTAATGGAGTTCTTTACTTTTCTTTGAAAAACTTATTTTGTGGAAAAAGTTTTTTTTAATTAATTTATGCTCGTTTTATATTGACATAGTCTTTTCAGAGAAAAAGAAAATAATATTTTAAATCTTTTCGTTTTTTTAAACATTTATAGTTTGACTTGCTATTTGTATGCTGGAGAAAAATTGTCAGCAATTTTTAACAACATACACCCTCTTAAAAATCTGGACACAAATAGAAGTGTTTAATTTAGTTTCATACCTCGTCTAGTTTACCTGAAATGGAAAACTTGATGGAAAACTTGATTTGCAAAAAAATCTGTTTACTTTCTTTGATAGCTTGGATACAAATTTTACAGAATAAAATAGTTTGTATTTTAGGTAATTATATTCAGTTTGAAAATAGCACGTTGAATTGCTTTACAAGTTTGAAAATTTTAAATATTTATCAGTTACGGGATTACCAATTCAGCAATTTTTATTTATCAATGTTTGAATAAGTGTTCACCGGAGGTATTTTGCGAAATTTTTAAAGCTAATTCATCTTATCACTGTTATGAGACTAGAAATGCGAATGACCTTGCATCTGAGCTTCGGAATACTCGACGTGCTGCGTTTCTGCCTCGTTTTGCGGGACCGGGAGTGTGGAATTCCCTCCTGGATGCTATTAGACAAGCCGATAATGTAGGCCAGCTCAAGAGTAGATTGAATCGTTACCTTTTGGTTTATAAATTGAATGATTAGAAATTTGAATAATGTTTGGTATGAAAATTGTTTGGACAGACAAAGGTCGCATTTTCGCGAAATTACCCAGCCAAAACGCACGGAGTCGGCTCTATAGCCTAGCTGATACTTATTGATTTTGTCATAGTTGATTTAGTTAGAAGTATCTCATTTTATTTTTGTTTTTTTCTTTACCTCTGTTGTTGCTTTTTTTCTTTTTTTTTAGTGGATGTTGTAAGTATGATATGTGATATTTCTCACTTGCGATTTCTAGAGTGTAATCCTTTTAGATTATGAGATGTTCTTTATGTTGATTTAATTCAAATGCTGATTTTTATCCGCAAAGAGATAGTTGTTATGTGGACGTAGAGCTTTATAATAATGGATTTGCAGCCATCGTAAACAAACCTTCGGGTTTTTGTAGATGGCTGCTGTAAATTTGTTTGTATTTTTTATGCTAAATAAATTAATTTGAATTTGAATTTGCTATTTTGATTTGGTTAAGTCTTAAGAGCAGAAGCAGCCCCAAAAGTTTGAACATAAAAACCTCAGTCGTTCTTGGGATACTGCTTAGATGCCTTATTGGGAATTAGCATTAACACAGTGCATTTTGATTTAATCTTATGGCAACATTAAGTTATTAAACATAAAGTCAAATGGGACAAGCAATCCAAAACACATATTGCGTAGATTCTTGGTCAACGAATCTTCTCGGAAAAAGAGAAATAATTTCAGAAAGAGAATCCCGAATGAGTTCTAAACAAAAACATATTTTCGAAGTTCCTACAACAACTCCTTCGATACAAAGTGCCCTGGTCTAAACAACAACAACAACAAAAAAATAATACATTATACCCACATCGATCTTTACTATAAAAATGTCAAGTCTTCCAATCACTTTCGACTATTAAAAAGGGCACTAAGCCTTTCAATTTCCAATCGAATGAGCCCTTTTTCAGTTTCTACAACAACACTTCCTATAAACACCTTATACGCCCCCAGGGCATAACTTAAAACTCTTACCCCAAGCCCTGTGAGGGTGGTTGTCATCATCTAAGACCTAATTTCCAGAAAATTCAACTACATTAAACAAAATGGCTATCCCAAAATTTTGATTGGATGTGTCTGGGAAACTGGTGTGCATGAGAAGGGCGTTAGTCTTTCTCCAATCACTTTCAACTATTAAAAAAGGCACTAGCCCTTTCAATTTCCAATCAAATGAGCCCTTTTGAAGTTTCTACAACAACGCTTTCAATAAAAAACCTTATATGCCCCCAGGGGATAACTTAAAACCCTCGCCGTGTGGGCTGGGGGGGGGGTCATCCTCACAGACCTAATTTTGAGAACTTTCTACTACGTTGAACAAAATGGCTATCTGAAAATTTTGATTGGGTGTGTTTGGGGGAATGGTGGGCGTGAGAGAGAAGTTAGTTACCGTCCAATCACTTTCAACTATTAAAAAGGGCACTAGCCCTCTAAATTCCCAATTGAATGAGCCCCTTTTGAAGTTTTTACGACAGCTCTATCATTAAAAACCTTAAATACCCCCAGGGCATAACTTACAACCTTCGCCCTGGGGACTCTGGGGGGTTTGTCATCCTTAAATACATAATTTCCAGAAATTTCAACTACATTAAACAAAATGGCTATCCCAAAATTTTGATTGGATGTGTCTGAGAAACTGGTGGGCGTGAGAGGGGCGTTAGTCTTTCTCCAATCACTTTCAACTATTAGAATAGGCACTAGCCCTTTCAATTTCCAATCAAATGAGCCCTTTTGAAGTTTCTAGGACAACGCTTACAATAAAAAACCTTATAGGCCCCCAGGGGATAAATAACAACCCTCGCCCTGCGGACTGGGGGGGGGGGTTCATCCTCGCAGAACTAATTTTCAAAACTTTCTGCTACGGTGAACAAAATGGCTATCGGAAAATTTGGATTGGGTGTGTGTGGGGGAATGGTGGGTGTGAGAGAGGGGTTAGTTACCGTCCAATCACTTTCAACTATTAAAAAGGGCACTAGCCCTCTAAATTCCCAATTGAATGAGCCCCTTTTGAAGTTTTTACGACAGCTCTATCTTTGAAAACCTTATATACCCCAGGGCATAACTTACAACCTTCGCCCTGGGGACTCTGGGGGGGTTTGTCATCCTTAAACACAAAATTTCCAGAACTTTGAACTACGTTGAACAAAATGGCTATCTCTAAACTTTGATTGAATGTATTTGGGGAAATGGGGGGGGGGGCGTAAGAGGGGGGTTAATTACTCTCCACTCACTTTCGAGTATTAAAAAGGGCAATTTCAATTTCCAATCAAATGAGCCCCTTTTGAAATTTCTGCAACAACTTTCTATATAAACCTTATATGCACCAAGGGCATAACTCACAACGTTGGTACTGAAAGCTTTAATGTCATTATTATCCTAAAAGACCTAATTTCCAGAACTTTTGAATACGTTGAACAAAATGGATATCTCAATGTTTTAATAGAATGTTTGTGGTGACAGGGTAGGCGCGAGAGGGGGGTTAGTTGCCCTTCAATCACTGTCGACTATTAAAAGGGCAATAGCCCTTTCAATTATCAATTGCATGAGCCCTTTTGGATGTTTTTACAACATAGCTTTCAATAAAAACCTTGCATGCTCCCAGGGCATAACTTAAACCTCTTGCCCTGAGGGTTGTGGGGGAGATGGGTTGTCATCCTTAAAGACCTAATTTCCAAAACTTTGAACTGCGTTGAATAAAATGGCTATCTAAAAACTTTGATTGGATGTGTTTGGGGAAAAGGTGGGCTTGAGAGGGGGATTAGTTGCCCTCAAATCACTTTCGACTATTAAAAAGGGCACTAGCCCTTTGAATTTCCAATCGAATGAACTTCTACGACAAACGTTTCAATAAAAACCTTATATGCCCCCAGGGCATAACTTATAACCCTTGCCCTGAAAACTGGTGGGGGAGTGTCCTCTGCATGGAACAAAATGGGTTTTTCAAAATTTGATTGGATATGTTTGGGGAAATAGTGGGCGAAGAAGGGGTGTTAGGTGCCTTCCAATCACTTTCGACTATTATAAAAGGCACTAGCCATTTAAATTTCCAATCAAATGAGCCCATTTTGAAGTTTCTACGACGACGCGTTCAGAAAAAACTATATACCCCCAGGGCATAACTTACAACCCTTGCCCTGAGGGATATGGGGGAGTGTCCTCCTCAAAAACATAATTTATATCTGGAAATCCACAACACCAAACAAAATGGCTATCTAAAAATTTTGATTGGATGCGTTTGAGGAAAAGGTGGGCGAGAGAGGGGGGCTAGTTGCCCTCAAATCACTTTCGACTATTAAAAAGGGTACTAGACCTTCGAATTTCCAATCGAATGAGCCCTTTTTCAAGTTTCTACGATAAAGATTTCAATAAAAACTTATATGCCCCAGGGCATAACTTATAACTCTTGCTCTGAAAACTGTGAGGGGAGTGTCCTGCTCAAATTGATACTGTCCTGAACTTTAACTGCGTGGAACAAAATGGCTATTTCAAAATTTTGATTGGATGTGTTTGGGGAAATGGTGGGCGTGGAAGGGGGGTTAGTTGCCTTCCAATTACTTTCGACCATTAAAAAGGGCACAAGTCCTTTCAATTTCTAATGGAATGAGCCCTTTCTGAAGTTTCTATGACAACGCTTTCTATAAAAACTGTGAATGCTCCCAGGGCATAACTTACAATCCTTGTCCTGAGGGCTGTGAGGGGGTTGTCATCCTCAAAGACCTAATTTTCAGAACTTTAAAATACGTTGAACAAAATGGATATATAAAAATTTTTATTGGATGTGTTTGTGGAAATGGTGGGCGTCAGAGGGGGGTTAGTTGCCCTTCAATCACTGTCGACTATTAAAAGGGCAATAGCCCTTTCAATTATCAATTGCATGAGCCCTTTTGGATGTTTTCACAACATCGCTTTCAATAAAAACCTTACATGCTCCCCGGGCATAACTTAAAACTCTTGGTCATCCTTAAAGACCAAATTTCCAAAACTTGCAACTGCGTTGAATAAAATGGCTATCTAAAATTTAGATTGTATGTGTTTGGGGAAAAAGGTGGGCGTGAGAGGGGGATTAGTTGCCCTCAAATCACTTTCGAGTCTTAAAGAGGGCAATAGCCCTTTGAATTTCCAATCGAATGAACTTCTACGACAAACGTTTCAATAAAAACCTTATATGCCCCCAGGGCATAACTTATAACCCTTGCCCTGAAAACTGTGGGGGGAGTGTCCTGCTCTAAGGTAGAATTCCCTGAACTTTAACTGCATGGAACAAAATGAGTTTTTCAAAATTTGATTGGATATGTTTGGGGAAATGGTGGGCGAAGAAGGGGTGTTAGGTGCCTTCCAATCACTTTCGACTATTATAAAGGGCACTAGCCATTTCAATTTCCAATCGAATGAGCCCATTTGAAGTTTCTACGACGACGCGTTCAGAAAAAACTATATGCCCCCAGGGCATAACTTTCAACCCTTACCCTGAGGGATATGGGGGAGTGTCCTCCTCAAAAACATAATTTATATCTGGAAATCCACAACACCGAATAACCCTGCAATCTCTAAATTTTTAGTGATTGCGCGTGGGAACAAGGTGGGCGAGGAAGGGGGGCTAACCATCCCCAGATCGCTGCCAAGTATTAAAAAAGGGCCATAGACTTCCGTAAAACCGACTGATCTAATCCCTATTTATATTTTCTCAGTTACGATTTCAATAAAAACTTATATGCCCTAAGGGCATAATTTATAACTTGTGCCTTGAAGACGGTGGGAGCAGTGTCCTGCTCGAAGATATAATGCTCTGAGTTTTAGCAACCTGGACCAAAATGGCAAACTCAAATTTTGATTGGATGTGTTTGAGAAAATGATTGGCGAAGAAGGAGGATTATTTGCCTTCCAATTACTTTCGACTATTAAAAAGGGCACAAGTCCTTTCAATTTCTAATCGAATGAGCCCTTTCTGAAGTTTCTACGACAACGCTTTCTATAAAAACTGTAAATGTCCCCAGGGCATAAGTTACAACCATTGCCCAGAGGGCTGTGGGGGGTTGTCATCCTAAAACACCTAGTTTTCAGAACTTAAAACTACGTTGAATAAAATGGCTATCTCATAATTTTGATTGGATGTGTTTGGGGAAATGGTGGGTGTGAGAAGGGGGTTAGTTACCGTCCAATCTTTCAACTATTAAAAAGAGCACTAGCTTTTCGAATTTCCAATCGAATGAGTCTTTTTTGAAGTTTCTATGACAAGGCATTCTATAAAAATCTTATATGCCCCCACGGCATAGCTTACAACCCTTGCCCCGAAGGTTCTGGGGGAGTGTCCTCCTCAAAAACATATTTTCTATCTGGAAATCAACTAAGCTGAACAAAATTGATATCTCAAATTTTTTATTGGATGTGTTTGGGGGAATGATGGGCGTGGGGGGGGGCTAGTTGCCCTCCAATCACTTTCGACTATTAAAAAGGGCACTAGCCCTTTGAATTTCAAATCGAATGAGCCTTTATTGAAGTTTCTACGACAACGCCTTCTATAAAAAACTTATATGCCCCTAGGGCATAACTTAAAACCCTTGCCCCGAGGGTTGTAGGGGATTGTCCTCCTCAAAAACATATTTTCTATCTGGAAATTAACTATGCTGAACAAAATGACTATCTTAAAATTTTGATTGGATGTGTTTGGGGGAATGATGGGCGCGGGGGTGGCTAGTTGCCCTTCAATCACTTTCGACTATTAAAACGGGCACTAGCCGTTTGAATTTCCAATCGAATGAGCCTTTTTTGAATTTCTACGACAACGCCTTCTATAAAAACCTTATATGCCCCCAGGGCATAACTTAAAACCCTTGCCCCGAGGGTTGTGGGGAGTGTCCTCTTCAAAAAGATATTTTCTATGTTGAAATCAACTACGCTGAACAAAATGGCTATCTCAAAATTTTGATTGCATGTGTTTGGGGGAATGATGGGCGTGGGGGGGGGGGGGGCTAGTTGCCCTCCAATCAATTTCGACTATTAAAACTGGCCCTAGCCGTTTGAATTTCCAATCGAATGAGCCCTTTTTGAAGTTTCTATGACAACGCCTTCTATAAAAATCTTATATGCCCCCAGGGCATAACTTGAAACCCTTGCCCCGAGGGTTTTGGGGGAGTGTCCTCCTCAAAAAGATATTTTCTATCTGGAAATCAACTATGCAACAAAATGGCTATCTCAAAATTTGGGTTGGATGTGTTCCGGGGAATGATGGGCGTGGGGGGGGCTAGTTGCCCTCCAGTCACTTTCGACTATTAAAACGGGCACTAACCCTTCCAGTTTCGAATCGAATGAGCTTGTCTAGAAGTTTCTACGGCAATGATTTCTATAAAAACCTAATATGTCCCCAGGGCATAGCTTAAAACGCTTGCCCTGAGGGTTGTGGGGGAGTTTCCTCCTCAGAAACATATTTTCAATCCGGAAATCAACTACGCTGAACAAAATGGCTATCTCAAAATTTTGATTGGATGTGTTTGGGGGAATGATGGGCGTGAGGGGGGGGGGCTAGTTGCCCTCTAATCACTTTTGACTATTAAAAAGGGCACTAGCCACTCCAATTTCCAATCGAATGAGCCCTTTTCGAAATTTCTACGACAACTCCTTCGATACGAAATGCCCGGGTATGGAGAAAAAAAAACAACACATTGTGCCCACATCGTTCTTTACTTAGGCAGCGCTAGTGCGCTGCCTATGACAAAAAAGATATTACCCCATTACATCAAAGTGCCACTTAGTAGCCTATGCTAAAACAACAAATAGGGTCAAAATACTATCAAGCAAAAATTATGAGAGGCTATATTGTCATGCATTGATACATTTATCCATACATTCATTTTTATTTATACAAAATTAATAGTTATAGGCATGTATTTAATAATATTGATAATTATACAGTATTTCCTAGTTGTGAACCATCTTGCAAAGGGGAAGTAACAGTGTGAAGATATCTTGAATATATAATTTGAAGACAAGAAAATAAAATCAAAAGCATTGTGAAAAGTTCAGGTTTTAAAATTCAAATTTTAAAATCATATAAATTATCACATTGTGTTGAGATTGACAGGGCCTTTTTAATTAAATTTACCTTTAAATTTTTCAGTTTAAATTTTTTGATTGTTAGTCAGTAAGTAAAGCTTGCCATTAGGCATTAGCAACTGGATATATTGGTTATATTCTAAACTGATTTCAGAAAAGTTTTCATGCTTTCAGTTAAAACTTGAGGGTAAAGAGCAGGTGGTTAAGGAATGCAACAAACTTCTTCATATATCCAATATTGTGTGTTTTTCAGTATCATCTATCCTTATTCTTGTTTAAAAGGAATTTATTTATTTAGATGATTCTTTGAATTGAGATGTTTGTTTGACCCTTTAAGATACACTGTTTGGCCAGTTCATTCATTAAGTTTTCCTAATTGTAAACAAGTTGATTAATATCTTATCAGTAATTGTGAACATAATAATTATGCTGATGTATTTATTATGAAAACTTATAGATCCAGGAGCTTTAAATAGTTCTTATGTCCTTACTAAGAGTAATGTACTTGCCATCAGATCCTAAAAATGCTGTTTTGCGTTCAAATAAACAGATAGTTTGACCTGCGGTCTGCTAATATTCAAAAAGTGTGTGTAATTCTAATGTGCAAAACCTGAGGATTTTGTATATTCCCAAAGTCAATGTAAATAAGCTCATTGCTTAATTTGAATTCTCCCAAAGTAGATGTCATTAAGGACCTGGCATTCCCATAAAGCACTAAAAACTTAGTGTTTCAGTATTGTAGACCTTGTGAAAAGGTACCATTCCAGTTGCTGGTAGATTACCTTCTGAATAAAAGGTACTGTATGAGCAAAGAATGGATGCAGATTCATTATCCTGCTTAAAATAGCTTTGAAGTCTTGACTAACCTAGAAAGGAAACTCCTTTAATCTCTTTGAAATTGTTCTGTACCCCCCTGTTTCCACCTATCTATCCCTTTGTCCCTATGTCTTTCTCTCTATCCCTATCTATGTGCTTCTGCCCCAATATATATCAATCTGTTCCTCTATATATCCATTCGTCTGTATCTATCACTGTCTCTCTATCTATCCCTTTGTACCTCTGTCCCTTGATCTATCCCTTGGTCCTTCTCTCACTTTATCTCTCCCCCTGTCTCTCAATCTATCTTTCTGTCCCTATATCTGTGTTCCTGTTACTCTATCTATCCCTCAGTCCTTATGTCACTCTATCTGTCCCTCTGTCTCTCTATCTCTAGTGTTGCTATTAATAAGTTGCTCCTCTTGATTGGACCTTCTTGATAGTCTTTCTGTCCCTATATCTGTGTTCCTGTTACTCTATCTATCCCTCAGTCCTTATGTCACTCTATCTGTCCCTCTGTCTCTCTATCTCTAGTGTTGCTATTAATAAGTTGCTCCTCTTGATTGGACCTTCTTGATACTATTGTCTATAAATACTAGAACTTAAATTAAATCCTATCAGTTTAAATTAGAATAAAGAAGGATTGGCTCCCATGCTGCTTTTGATTCCAAATATCTAAGACTGACTATGAAGGTTTGTTTGTAGAAAAAGTAAAGGCCTGAATGGGATAGTACCAAAAGCATCTATTTCAAAGAAGAAGAAGAAAAACTGATTTAGAGCTATTCTCTAGAGCTATTTCTTAATGAGTAAAAGAAAGCTTAAGTTGGATTTGTCCAATATTCTTTGTTCGTCATCAAACAGTTTGTGCTAACGAACTGTAAGTAAGGAGCAACCTGGCTCAATAGTAACCAAAACTCTAAAAAGAACGTAATTTTGATACCAATAGATATATCAAAAGAATCGGCTTGAGATGAGATGAGATGGGTTTTATTTTCAACTAATAATTACATCATACTTAGCTGGCACTTACCACATTTTTAAATAATATTATCAACCAAACGTAGAAAATAGTAAGAACGTGTGACGCTTTATTAAGCCACTATTGTGGCTTTATCAGCGTCACACAATCTTTCATGCTGATTTCAAATAAATAAGTTTCATTAAGTTTAGTTTACCCATCAAAGGTTACAAGCCTGAGAAAATTTTCCAGATTTTCGAAAAAAGGAGGAAACAGCCCCTAAAAGTCAAGTGATCTCAATGAAAATCACGCCGTCAGATTCAGCGTATTAAAGAATCCTAATGTGTATGTTTCAAGCTCCCATATGTGAAAATGTGGAATTTTGTATGTTTTGCCAGAAGAAAGATCATGAATGCATGTTTATTTGTTTTTTTTTCCAGGGGTGATTGTGTTGACCCAGTGGTCCTAGAATATCAGGAGAGGGCTCATTTGAATGGAAACTAAAAGTTCTAGTGCCCTTTTTAAGTGACAAAAAAAATTGGAGGACAACTAGGCCACCTCCCCACCCCTTTTCTCCCCAAATTGTCTGATCAAAATTTTTATATAGCCATTTTGTTCATCATGGTTGAAAGGCCAAATAACTATGCCTTTGGGAATAACATGACCCCCCCTCCCCGCAGCCTCAGGGGAAGGGTCTTTAAGTTATAAAATTTGCCCATTGTTTGCGAATAGTAGCTGTTATTCAGATGTAGGCATACATTTTTGGGTTGAGGGGGGGGCACATTTTCTGCTGGGAGTTTATCCATGGGAGAATTTTGCATGGAGAGAGAAGATTCCTGGGAGTGAACTTGTCAGGGGAAATTATACGCTGGGGGAATTTGCCAGAATTCTTATACAAAATTCTTTTTGTATGTCTTGCTTTCTCTTTTCCGTCTCAATTTTACGCGCGGAGTAATTAAGAGTGGTTAAGAGTAATTGTCTGGGAAAAATTTTCACCGGGATTGAATTTTCTAGAGGAAATTTCCGTGGGGAGGGGGTTTCTCCATGGAGGTGGGGCCAGATTTTTCGGCATTATTTAAAAAACAATCAGAAATTAAAGAAAAAAACAAGTTTTTTCAACTGAAAGTAAGGAGCAGCATTAAAACTTAAAACAAACAGAAATTATTATGTATTTAAAGGGGGTTGCCCCCTCCTCAACACCTCGGTCTTTACGCTAAAGTTTGAATCCTGAAACAGAAGGGCCATTTAATTAGAACAATAAGATGCTTTTTTAAAAGTACTAAAAAACTTTAGCGTAAAGAGTGAGGTGTTGAGGAGGGGGAAACCCCCTTCATATACGTAATAATTTCTGTTCATTTTACGTTACAATGTTGCTCCTTACTTTCAGTTTAAAAATCTTGTTTTTTTTTACTTAATTATATCTAAAAATCCCATTGCCTTTTTTCATTTGATGTCTTTTCTTTCTCAGCTTATATTTCTGTATATTCAGTTTTAATATTTTAGACAACATTATGGAAAAAGCACCACCACCATGGATTGAGATTTGTCAAAATGTTTCAGAATCTGGACTTCTTCAAATAGATCCTTCAATATTGAATAAGTTTGTTAACAAAAATTCCATTGACTCTGTCTATATGGTTGAACTGAGTCCTTTTGCAAGGTAAGCTTCAATATTGGTTAGGTTTCTTTCTGCTAAACAATATAAATGCCATTGTTTTACTTTGACTACCGCACTAATACTGTTTCGAACTTTTCAGGCTTAGCAACTGATAACCAAAATATACCCACAATTTAATTACATACCAGGAAGATTTGTCTATTTTTTTTTAAATTTGTGAATTAAAAAAAATATACATAGTAAATTTAACTTAGCTTCCAATACTGAAATGGGCTGTGCCTCCTGGCTCTGGCAGCAATTTACTGTTTTTTTTTTGCATTGAACAGTTGTAATTAATTCCAAAATAATTTAATTGTATTCCAAATATAAGTAAAAATGCTAAAATACTAAGGTGGTGGGGACACCCTTTAAAGATAAACCATTTGTATAAGATTTAGGTTTTCTAATCTGAGAGCTAAAAATTTGAGGCATTTTTTATACCAGTCACAACCAATCTCCAACTGCCTCCCATTAGATAGATAGACTGTGTAGATACAGCAAAGTCGCAATTTTAAGCCTATGTTTCTCTGAATTCCCTGGATACTTTTTAGTCCTGGAGAAATTTCCCTGTACATGTGATGTGTCTGCAATTTCTGTACAAGGTTTGGATATTCAAGAAGGCTATTCTTGTCTGCAGACTCCTCCCCCTTCCCCCTACCTTCTTCCATACCTTGTTTGGGTTTTAATTTTTAAATGTTTCGGTAATCTTGCAGATTTTCTCCCCTAAAGAAAGCTATGTAGTCGTTTGACCAGAGAGAGACTCATCACCTAACATGCTGAACCAATAAATTGAAGTTTGTATTCCAATAAGGACCCTCTCAAGTAAGACCAATGGTCCAAATAGCATAGGTACCGATATCCTGACCTGCCTGTGACCAGGAGTGCTATGCATGGTTGAGGAAAGGGGCTATCATCCAATACTTACTGTGCTTTTTCCTCATCTATAGAATCTGGCTGAGCTTACAGATTCACGCCACTAACCCCATTCCAAATCAAATAACCAACAACAACAGGACTTGAAACCCCATCCTCATGGACAAAGACTATAGACCTGGAAATAAACAGTAAGATTAATTTAAAATTTTCCATGCATTAAATGAAATGTGGAAAAAAACTTTGGACAAATATGTGAAATATGCAGGCACTACAAGAAATATCAAAAACTTTCTTTAGGTAATTCCCCTTGAAAATGTCAAGTAAATCTTTTTCAAATTTTCATAGGACCCTCATTTAGAGAGTTACTTTCTTAGCTACTTTCTTTACAGTGACTTCTAATAAACCTTATCCCTAAGACTTTTATTTCCAGCCAATTTTTTACAACTGAAAAAAAAATCTCACGCCATGGCTATTCTATATTCTATATCTTTATCCTCTTTAGTTTCTAATTTAAATAACTTAGCATTCTACGAATTACTCTTCTAGAGCTTTACTCACATCCCAGACCCTCAAAACTGCCGAAAATTTATTCATTTTGCCAAGACTTTTATGGGACATTCACATTATCTACACAATCTATGTTAAGGAGAGTTTCACCTTCCTATCTAATACTAAGTAAGTATGACGGGACTAGAGCCTTAAGGTCCAAACCGGCTGTGCTTATCTCTGTTTCGTGGCCCTTCAGCCAGGAAGTGAAATGGGGAGTTGAAGGCCAGCCACCCTGTGCCTTTTGCACACTCTTCCTGCTTACCTTCTCCAGATTTCTCCAGGTACCCATTTAGAGCTGGGTCGACTCTGGCTGAGCTTACAGTCACGCCACTGATCCCCGTCCCAAACTAAATAACTGGCCATACCGGGGATCGAACCCGTGCCCCTTGGATAAAGAATTCTCAACCCAGCGCGCCAACCGCTTGGCTAAGACGGCTTAGTGACATCTAATACTATGTTCTAGCTAATACCACTTCCCATTTTCTATGGTTTTTGGCTTGCTCCTTAGGACAAAATCCATCTAAATAGAAATACAACACAGCCCAGCTTAACTTGTGATTTCATATAAACCAACTACGAACTCTGTTTTCTGATAAAAGTAATTGTATTAAAAGGTGTGCAAAGACGTTTGTGCTGTTTGACAACAGATTTCGTAACTTGTTTCTTATTCGATCGATCCACATCGATCAAACATTCATTGAAAAGCTACTGTCACTAGGCGTAATCTCAGTATTAAGTTTTTTAGTTTAAGTGTAAATACAATTTTTTTTACTTCATACTAATTGAGTTTGTTGATATGATTAAAATGCTGAAAAGAGACTAACTTAGTATTGCTAAAATGTTGTTTCATTTATAACTTCGAAATAGTTAAATTAGGAGAGTAACATGGGATGAATCTCCAATCCTGCCCTCCCTTCACCATGTCTGAAGGAATTGCTAAAAATAGCTGAACAGAAAAAGATCTAGTGGGTACCCCTTCCATATTCTATTAATTAAGGGTCAGACCTTATTCTCCCCGTCTCCCTCATCTCTTTAAGCTTCGATTCTTGAATATTCAAATGTTTTTCATTCCACATTTTTAAAAAGCACTTCTCCTGTTGAACTTCTGGATCCAACTCTGCGAAATCATATTTTATTTTCCTTTAATTTGTAGTAAACCACAACCCCTAACTGTGAAAGCCGTCCTAGCCAAGTGGATTGGTGCGATGGATTTAGGATCATTTGTCCGAGAGGTCGAGGGTTCAAATCCTAGTGTACTCAATTATTTGGTTTGGGACGGGGGTCAATGGCGTGACTGTGTAAGCTCAGCCAGAGTCGACCCAGCTTTAAATGGGTACCTAGAGAACTTTGCAGAAGGTAAGCAGGAAGGGTGTAAAATGCACAGGATGGCTGGCCCCCAACTCCCCATTGCACTTCCTGGCTGAAGGGCCAAGAAACGGTGATCAGTACCGCCGTTAGGGACTGTAAAGTCCAATGCCGGACTATTGACCTTTTACCTAACTTTGAAATATGCCCCTATCGTAGATTTGCTGCCTACTCCAGTAGTTAGGAGTAAATTTTAGGGTTTATCAAGTGGGTAGTCTAAAGCAATGCACCCCCCCTCCCAAATATAATTTTTTGGCTTTAGAAAATAGGATGCCTTTACCTTTTGTTCCGCACCCGTGGTCCCTGTTACAATTAGTTACATTATTATATTAGTTGTGGTATATTATATAAGGTATATTGAATTATATTAGTCATACTGTTCAAAGCTACCTGTAAAAAATAGAAGTCATAAACGAATGATTTTTTTTCATTCTATTGTAGTGGTTTTGTTGTATAACATAAATTAAGGTTTGTATAAAAGTAAAAAATTATCGCAATCCCTGGTTGGCTAGTTTTTTTTCTTTTGGCCAAGGTACAAAATATTAAAAACTGACTGAAAACTTCAAAAAAATGAAAAATAGTTTAGATAAGATGACATTAATGATAAAGCAAGGTTTAAAACAAGAAATTTAATAAGAATACTAAAAAAAATTGATTAGTTATAAAGCATCAAAGATAATAAAAACGTATTAAACGAAAAAAAACTTAAAGAAAAGGCATAGATAATTAAAACAAATTAAAATCTTCGAAAAGTATGTGATACGAAAAATTTGGTTTGCTCTCACTTTCTAGGGCTATAATGAAAGAAAGGTTTTACTCATGAAGGATGGCAGTTAGCCAAAGATTGTGCTTTCTGCACTTCCATCTGGGCCAAACGAAAAGTAGGATTTGCTGAATCCTACTTTTCCCTGGGGAAGAGAGGGTGAAAAGGGGAAAGGGGAAAAGGGGTGAAGAGAGGCCTTAGAAAGAAATAAAAAGAATGACACTCGGTGGAATGGGACAAATAGTGTAGATTTGGATAGACTGGTGGATAGTTGGAGGAGGCGCGTGTGTAGCTGTGGTGGCCTATGCGGCTTGGTGTTGTGGCGAGCTGTTGTTTGTTGCTGTAGTTTTCTAAGCAACTTAGTTCTTGAATGACATTTGCCGCATTTAACTGATACACACAAGGTGAAGGTTTTTTTTTCGTAAAAGGAACATTCGAACTTTCTTTTGATTTTAATTATTTGTTATCTCCTTTAAAATGGAGCAAGAAGTTTCGTTGGTGAAATCCCCTTTCATTGCATTTCAGTGTTAATCGTTTCACTCAACTCTGTATTAGTAAGGCCGTTTTCCTTCCAGCATTATAATTCGTAATCTAAACGTGAAAGTTTATTCTTCAAACTATAAAACTAAATGGAAAAAAGGCATAAAATGTTTTCCTCAGAAATTGAGAACTTCCTCGTTGAATCGCGATCTTAAAAGGGAAAAGTTTGTTGACTTTTGTTTAATTGCTTTACTATCGATAATTTTGCATTCTATGAATCATGCTAATTAAGTAAAGATCATTCTTGGCTATGTTTATGAATATAGCAAGTGAAAAACTTTTGAATAAAAGAAGAAATTCTGGTAAATAAAGATTTAGAGTAGGTCTACAAACAATAATAACATAGTTACCTGCTCACCAGAACTGAGTGGAGAAGAACTGCCTAGTTTTGTCAATTCACTGAAATTTAGAGGGTAGGGGGGCAAAATTTATTTTTCAAAATCTAGCAGAGGTAAATTTGTCAATTTTGTCATTTTTTTCAATGAAAATGCCCAAAAAGGTCATTTTTAATAACAATACCCCCCCCCCCAAAAAAAAGGGTATTTTTCAAAATCTAGGGAAGCACATATCCTCTTCCGTATTCCTCAATTGACGTTACTGGGAATGTGCTTCCCGCGACTTGATTGACTTCGCCTCTGCGAATTAAATGAAAATCGGGCGTTAAATGTACTGTTCGCGACTTTTTTCGCGCGTATTACCAATAATAAGGAGTTAATCGACCTTGTTTGTGAATAGGAAAGACGTAACTCATTTGGAACCTTGTTTTTTATTTTTGATCTGTTATGACTTATGTATATTTTTCTCTTCTCTCTTTGACCAATCTTATCGCACGACCCCGCGACTTAATATTCAGCTTATGAGTATTTATTCGATGTTCTTATGTGTTCTTAAGGCAGTTTTATATGAAATACTAGGGGACCGAGCCAGGGTTGCCACCTCTAGTGACTTAACACTATTTCTAGTGATTTTTTATTTGCCTAAATAAAAATCACTAAATCAGCAAATAAATCACTAGATTATTGAAGAAAATGACTAAATCAACCCGAAAATTACTAAAATCTAGTGACTTAGTCTCACCGGGTGGCAACCAAGTTTCACTTGGTGAAAAGAAAGACAGTGTTTTTTTTTTAATCTCAAAATGAAGAGCAAAACAACGGGTATAAGGCCAGTAGAAGGAAAGGGTAAAAAACAAATTATAAAATAGGCGTCTTCAGCGTTAAATATGGAAATTGGTTAAAATAGTAAAGATAAAATCTAAAATTGTCTATAAAATCTAAAACTAAAAACAATAAAAAAAGAAGCGACAAACCAGTATCTATATATACAATTAATATTACTGTTATTGGACACCAGGGAGTATTTTATGTCAACAACTATGAGTTACTTCCGTAAACACACAAAAGCAACTGAGATTTTTTAGATTTTTCTCTTTGTTTTGTAATGACTGGCCAGTCTGGCTTTATATCTTTTTTAATCTGTTTCACAAAGCATCTATAATTTCATTTATTTTTTTCCAGCAACCCTTTTTGTATTTTATATTGACAAATAATTATATGCTATCGACAATCATATTAAATTGTAATGTGCTTTTTAAAATATTTTGCACATACACTCATCTTTAGCAAAATCTATTACGATTATACGAATATTCCTAGAATTTATGACGTCATTTATGTGAAATTGTTTTCTCAAAATTAAGGCCCTAAGGGAATTTTTCCATCGTCGTGACCTATCTAGACCTTTTTTTCACACCGGTAAATGATAGTACGCCAATTTTAAGAAAAAAATGTTGTGCCATTTTCGAGAAAAAAAAAAACAGATATATAAATATATACATATATATATATATATATATATATATATATATATATATATATATGTAATTATTTTTCGTTTAATAAGATTAGATTTTTGCTTATACCATTTTATGCGTTGATATTGAATTTATTTACTTTTTTTGCTTATGGGCTGATTTTTTCTGTTGTTGTTTGTTTTTATCCTTGTTGTGTGTTTTTGTTTGTAAGTTAAATCCATTATCTGAATGTCTAAATTTTGCATTTATTTATTAATAGAAATTTAATGTGGTCATACAAATTCTGTTCTATCATTCAGTTGGTCCTATTAAATAGAGAATTTAGTTGAATAGAAAAGACATCCGCCACATAGAAATACACAAGAAAAAAAAAGACACGAACAAATGTAAGGTATATAAGTTGTATAGGTATAGGACACAATGACCATCATCATAATAACAATGATTATCATTAACATGATCATAATTATCCTAATAATCGTCAAATGATTAATAATGACATAGAAGGGTGCTAGCTAATTCATTACTTAGTTCTGGTACTTTAGTATTCAGTGCAGAAACTCATATTATTTAGATACTAGTAATTCAGCGAAGTTTTTTCCACATCTGACAGTTTCCTATTCTTTTTTTGTGTTTCAAATATTCTATCTTTTTCAGTTTTTCTTCCTCATTGGTTTTTGATTTACTGCTTAAATAATATGTTACTCGATTGGAAATTCGGGTCTAGGAGATTTCCCCCCGAGAAAACCCCCCTGGAAGTTTCCCCCCGTAGGAGATTTCACCCCCCACCCCCACCCCCGGAAATTTTCCCCCGTAGGAGATTCCCCCACCCCGGAAATTTCCACCGTAGGAGATAAATAAAAGTTCAAATAGGGATAAAATCCTTTTAATAGACAGTGTTTCATAAACAGTGATAGAAATTCACAAAAAATACCAGATATTTCGGTCACTGCATATGTGACCGAGATATCTGGTATTTTTTGTGAATTTCTATCACTGTTTGTGAAACACTGTCTATTAAAAGAATTTTATCCCTACACAGCTGTCGTAGCAAAACTTACTGACAATGTGTTTGGGCCGATCGTCACCTACTTTGAAGTTAAAAACATCGGTAGAATGGGTGGAAGTAGGAGAGCACCTTGCAACTTTCCGCCCCGTGTCTGGAATATGTTCGAGATCGCGAAAGATGAACTCCCCAGGACAAACAACAATGTTGAGGGTTATCATAGAGGATTGCAGTCTTCAGTTTTGGCTCATCACCCTAGTCTTTGAAAGTTCTTGGACATTCTCAAGCACGAACAAGCACTTAACAGGGTAGTTGTGATTCAAGTAAATGCGGGACAATCCTATGGACCCAATTAAGAAAAGGTATGTGGATTTAAATGCCAGATTTCTAAGACAGATGGGAAACTACGGGAACGTCGGAACGCTGGAGTACCTGAGGCTTATTGCAAGAAATATTAGTTTTAAAGTGTAGCGTTTTAACCGTGTATGTATTACCGTGTATAACCAACTATTTACTTGGCAATTAAAAAGTGTACTCCACTCGCTTTTATATTTAAGGCCACCGAGAAAGAGAAGAATTTCGCAACAATTTTCGACCCATGGGCTACATCCGATGAAAATAAGTCTGAGGCAAGAGTAGTCTCTGGTGGCGATTATTTCCGAGAGGGGGTGAATTTTCAGCGAAGGGAAATGACGGGGGGGAAATCTCCGGGAGGGAATTTTCTTGGGGGAAATCACCGGAACCCTGGAAATTCTTGTAAATCCTTTTTAGAATTCACAACAAATATTTTGAAAAGTAAGTATTTTTAATTGAAGCATGAGAAAGAAATGTATTAATTGGACACGACAGACATCTTTATAAAAGTTCTGGATTACTAAAACCAGGTTTATTGACACATATCTTTTCTGCTAAGCATGCCAAATCACTTCCAGACATTTGCTAATTTTGTTTTTTAGGGGTAAATTTGCTTCGGTGAGAAAGGCAACGCACAAAGAAACAGGAATTCAATATGCCGCAAAAGTCATCCGTCGTCGGAGAAGGGTCCAAGATTTACGAAATGAGATAATGCACGAAATTGCTGTATTAGCTATCGCTTCAAATTCTCATCAAGAGAGGATCGTTCGTCTTAAAGAAGTTTTTGAAACTCCAATAGAGATCACATTGATTCTCGAATTGTAAGATTATCTTTTTAAAGGCCTAGCACAGTTAAGGGCTAACGCAGAGATTTTTTTAGGAGGATGCGGCACCTTAAAATCATTTTGCGAATCTCGGCGTCAGCTGACCGTCACAAAGACAAAGGTAGCGGATTCTCCTAGGGAACTAGCCATCGTCAAGAACTATCGAAAATCTATGTTTTGACTGTAAAGTTTGATTGGATAGACAATGAAGTTTTGTATCACTTCTGTCGGCAAGCTTGTCAATCAAATCGGGAAGCACCACAGGGAACTGCCAAGTTGGTCAAATGGCTCAAATGATAATTCCTTTGAGCTAATTTTAGTTTTTCTAGCGAGTATTCTAGAACATTTTTAGGGACTGCCTTTTCTGCAACTTTAAAAAGAAAATTCTCTTTCTTCTAATTGAAAAAAGACAAAACAAAATTAACACTTTCTGATGATGTAAGTTTCATTAGAACTGACTATCTCTATCTCCGGTACAAAACGGAAGAAGTTAAATGGTTTTTCTAAGATTTTTGGGAAAGTGCGTGTCGGCTTTTAGTTTTCAGTCGTTTATTCGGATCTCTTATCCAAGCTCTACAGGTTATAGCAAGAACGCCCAATCAATGCTAACTAGTTCGACTACACAAACTAAAAAGTTTATAATTGACGAGGGAGGGTGATCTTTTAAGCTACTATATCCTCTTAAGCGAAACGGCATCTGCACAGAGCGGATGCTGCAACAGTGCTGAACTGTTCCTATTTATACTTTTACTTGGGTCAGGATAACGGCTGCGAACCTTCCCTGGCATCCAATAGTTTGTCAACGATTGAGTTCCATCTTTGGCGTTTTAGGGTCCATTCCTGCGGGATTTCGAGCCAGTTCTTGTCCCACCGTCGGCCAAAGTGGCGAAATTCCACTTTGGGTTTGAAGTCAGCTTTGACGCAGGCAAGCAACGCTTTGCGTTGTCTCCCTTGGTGTTTCATCCAGCCGGGGACAGGCTAGCAGTGAAGGGTTCATATCAAATTGGTAGGCAGAACTGTTCATATCAAATTAGTTCATTCCATATGTTAAAACAGAGAGGACAAAGCTAAGCACATTGGATATGGTAGGAGAAACCATTTTAGTTGGAAACAGCATTTGGTAGAAAGCCAAATCTTTAAAATCTTTCATTCTAGCAGCTGAACAGCTACAATGCATGAACGTGCTGCAAAAGCATGGTTAACATCTGAGGGGGAACTCGAACATGGTTGTTTTTGTGGCCAAATACAGCTGTCTGAATTTACAGTTAATTTACTAAACTGTTGGTGGACTCAGGGTAGGAGGGTTTAAAATTCTAAAGATTAAGTTAGTTCAAACTGATGACACTTTTAGAATCAGAAAATGTGACCAGGTTACTTTCTTGACTTTTCGTATCTCTAAAAAAAATTCATTGAAATCTTCTCCCCACGGAAAAAATTAGCTCCATCTTATTTTTATTCTGTCTTTTTGTTGGGCTATCAGGTCACAATATATTACAAAGGGCTATATCCTTAAAGAGATCAGAGGGTTTTCTCATAGGCTTTAACGCTTAGAAAACTACATATACAAAACTCAAGACGTTTATATTTGTGTAGTATATAAAGACCAACCGCATGTTTAGTGGGATCTTTGTCCTGCAAAAAGTCTACTTTACAGATTACAAAAAAACGAAAAAGATATAAAAAAATTATTTTCTTTTTCCAGCAAAAGACTGTGTAAAAAAAACGAAAAAAAAATTAATTTAAAAAATATTTCCACAAAATAAGTTTTTTAAAATAAAAGTAAAGAAAAAGAAAAGTTTTTTCAAAGAGAAGTAAAAATAAAGCAGAAATAAAATAGAATAATCTATCAAGTGTATAGCTACCACAAATCACAATAAATAAATAAATGAAACCCAAAGCGAACAGAAATTACATTAAATAACCGAGTCAAACTAAAAAAAAGTAGAAATTTTCATGAGTAGGGCTTACAACCCCCATACCTCCTCAAGACCAGAACATAATTTGCACTTTACTGAAAAAAATATGCATTAATTCCAATAAATTCTTTAAAGCCTCAGTAATTTTCGATTTATTAAAGTTAAAATATTTAAGATGTATTTTGTTTTCAGTAAAGTGCAAATTATGTTCCGGTCTTGAGAAGGCATGGGGGTTGTCAGGCCTACCCATGTTAGTTACTGCTCCTTTTGAGTTTGACTCGGCTATTTATTGTAATTTTTGTTCATTTTAGATTTCATTTATTTGTTGATTGTGATTTGCGGTAGTTTTACGCTTGGTAGATTGTTCGATTTTATTTCTGCTCATTTTTAGTTTAATTTAGTTTTTTACTTTTTTTTGAAAAAACTTATATTGCGGAAATTTAAAAAAAAATTAATCTAGCAAAAAGTCCACTTTGCAGGCTTTTTGATGGCCTTCGCTTCGCTCGGGGGGGGGGGGAGGGCAGCTTTCCGTTTAGGCCCTTGGCAGTTTTGGAGCTGGTACAAGGGAACAAGTAACACTAAATGCAGGTTTTGATTGCAAAACTTAATTACAAGTATTTGCAAATGGTTGTTTGTTGATGAGTAAAATAAAAACTTGTAAAATTCCATTTGATTGTCTCCACTTTATTTGTTTCTAGACCTCTGCTAATATGCTGAGTTATCTATTATAGTAGCAATTTTGTACTGAAGAGTGATGCTAGATGGAATTTTTTTAATGAAGTATGTCCAGTTATATATATATATATATATATGTATATATATATATATATATATATATATATATATATATATATATATATATATATATATATATATATATATATATATATATGCCGCAATTCCAGCATGGAAGAAGTTCTTGTGACTGGGAATTAAACCTCTGATCCACGGCAGATATCAGCTCCTCATCATCACCAAAATGCTTTCCACGAAGGTCGGACTTCATGGCACGAAACAGGTGGAAGTCGCTTGGGGCCAGATCCGGACTGTAGGGTGGGTGAGCCAACTGTTCGAATCCTGTCTGATTGATTTTGGCTTGTGCCATGCAGCTCTTGTGCACCGGCGTATTGTCATGAAGAAGGAGAACACCACAAGTCAGCAGTCCTCGCCGTTTCGTCTTGATTGCCTGGCGCAGCTTAACCATCAGATCCAAGTAATTGGCACCAGTGATGGTAGGCCTTCTGGGCAAGAAGTCGATTAGCAGGAGACCGTTTGAATCCCAGAAGACTGATGCCATCACCTTGCCTGCAGAGGACTGGATCAGAAACTTCCACTTTGGGTTTGAAGTCAGCTTTGACGCAGGCAAGCAACGCTTTGCGTTGTCTCCCTTGGCGTTTCATCCAGCCGGGGACAGGCTAGCAGTGAAGGGTTCATATCAAATTGGTAGGCAGAACTGTTCATATCAAATTAGTTCATTCCATATGTTAAAACAGAGAGGGCAAAGCTAATCCCAGAAGACTGATGCCATCACCTTGCATGCTGAGGACTGGATCCGAAACTTCCTTGAACGCGGCGAGTCACTGTGTTTCCACTACTTGGAGGCGATCTTGCTCTCAGGGTCCCAGTGGTGTACCCAGGTCTCGTCTCCAGTCGCAAATGGAAGTCTTCTGGGTCTCTCCTGTAGAGCTCGAGAAGTTGTGAACTGAGCTGCATCCACTGCTGTTGATCTTGCACTTGAAGATTTCGAGGCACCCATCTGGCAGACACATTGGAGAGATGAAGATGGTTGTGAAGAATGTTGAAAACGCTTTCTTCAGAAATGCCAACTTCGGTTGCAACTTCTTTGACCTTTAAACGGCGATCAGCCATGACAAGGTCTTCCACACGTCGGATGACCTCCGGGGTCGTCACTCCCAAAGGTCGACCGGACCTCTGGTCGTTCCAAAGGTTGGCTTGAACTCGGCGGCCCATTTGGCGACCGTGGAATACTTGGGAGCATCTTGCTGGTACACCTTGGCCAACCGATCTGTGATTTCTCATTTCTACAAATCCTTTGGAACATATCCATTTCTACAGTGATTCAATGACTTTGGAGTCTTCTTATACCTGAAAGGACAAAGCAAAATGAACTGTTTTCAGGCTGTGAATATCATTTACCTAGATAAGCATGCATGCAGGGTTAGAACTTATTTTGTCATTTCTAAGTGTTCCATTCTATGAACTTATTAAACGTCCCTCATATATATATATATATATATATATATATATATATATATATATATATATATATATATATATATATATATATATTATTTAGTTTGTGCATCTGTTTTGGTCTGTAAGCTCTTCTTTATACTGAAAAATAAGCCAAACTAGTCAAGCTAGAAAATTGAAAATTTGTGCAGGATAATTTTGGAACCTGGAGAATGGAAGTAGGCCATAAAAATTTGACGAATATAAACTAAAAAAAAGGAAAAGACCCAACATTTTGAAACTTGACATCATTATGACAAGCATGCCAGGGTTTAAGGCCCAAGCTGCCGACCTTAGCAAGTTAAGTGGGTGAAGGGAGGTGACTTGAGTCTTTATTTACGAAGGGTTGTAGGTTTGAACGAGTGGATAGAGGAGACAACGGCTGTCCAAACCGGCTCTTTTGCTAGTGCTAAGGATAAGTTTTGGTTATCACCCACTCTTAACTACCCTTGGACCTTGTATCCTACTACTTTGATTTTAGTCAACCAACTTTGATTGCTGCTTATGTATTTATTTTCAAATTATTTTAGCTTCTTATTTAAAACACATTTAGAATTTTTTTTAATTTATGATTTATTTTAAGGTTTTGTTTTTAAGAAAAAATGTGATTTATGGTTAAGTTAATCTTTTATTAGATTTTGTTTTACAGCCTTGCTCTTAGTTCTGTTGATAAAATTTGAAACGGCCATCAATAATATATGTCGACTTGATATTTATAAAGTCTTTTGGTGGATATTTTCGGCTGATTGGCTTAAATTATGTATGTTTGCTTTCACAGTCGCTTGTTTTTTTCCTTATCAGTAAAATAGCTAATCAGGTGTCATTTCTTTTCCATATGGGGACAGATGTATTAGCGTTAAGTTCCTTTGTATTTATGACTGTAAAAAAATATCCTTTGTTCAGGTAATTTCGTCACAAATGAGTAACTATTATCGCGGTTGAAAGCTAGATTCTAGCAGAAAGAATTTTACTTTGTCAGCCGAATTGCACGTCGCAGGAATTGCACATTGCACGAATTATAGTCCAATTGCACATTGTCTAAAAAAAGAAGTGTTCAGATGGGTGAATATTCAGTTTCAATCCGATGAAAATAAAGGTTCATGTTTGCGAATAGTTGGTTCGCTGCAGTTTTGAACCGGTGTTGAAAAATTCATTTCTCCAACCGTTAAATTGTTGCCTATGTCTGTGTGGTTGAATATTCGGCTTGCTTCAGTTTCTAATCAGTTGAAAAATTCATTTCTCAGGCCGCTAAATTTTTGTCTGTCTTAACATGTGCAAATATTCCGCTTGCTTCACTTTCGAACCAGCTGAAAAATTCTTTTCTCCGACCGCCAAATTTTGTTTGTGTTCACTTGGGTGAATATTCGGCTTTATTCAGTTTTGAATCAGTTGAAAAATTCACTTCTCCGTCCTCCAAAAATTTTGCCTGTGTTCACGTGGGCGAATATTTGGCTTGCTTCAGATTCGAGTCACTTTATAGTTCATTTTTTCAGCTTGCAAAAACTGTGTTTAAAATTAACGAAAAACTTTTATTTTTCACTAGTTTTTTTTAAAATAAACTTTTAGTTTATTGTATTTTTTTAGATAACTATCCAAAGAAGTCAGTTTTTTCTAGAAACTATCTAGGGCTATCGCTTTCAATCAGACATAACAGCTGTAATTTATTTTGACGTTGGGTTGGCGCCGCCTTTCGTATTGGCGACGTCGTAATCCATAGTGGCGTTGCTTAGTCATTCCGCGTGGAAGAATACTTAGCACGGAACTCCTATCAAGAATTGCCCAGTGACTCAAAACACGTATCCCCATGGAAATAAAAAAACTTCACTGAATGTAAATCTTATTATGGAAAATTGTCACTTTCAACTTCTTTTATTGCCATTAGGAAGGTAAAGAGCTTGAAAAAAGCTGACTGGTACTTGCTCTTAACGCATAGTGCTACGTCTTTATATTAAAACATAACATTTGATGTGTCAAAAATGGAAATATTATGATAATAAGAAATAATTATAAAATAATAAATACATTTCATAATAATAAATAGTAAAATGATTTAGTGCGTTAAAATGTATTGGTTCAGCCGAAAAGAAAAAGAGATATTACTCTTTAATGCTTATGTGTTTTATTTTTATTGTTTTATTTTTATGGTGTGTTTTTGTAAGCCGATCACATTATTCCTAGCGTATGTCTGAAGGGAAGCAAAATAGTTCGTAATTGCTGTGTAAAATAAAAAAAAAGAAAATTTATTGGTTTCTTCTGCGTGAAATTTTAAGCTAGTAAAAGGAACAAATGTGTCTGGGTCACAATAAGCTTTACCTGCAAACTCTCTGTTGTCCAACCCTTGTGGGTGTATAAAATCGAATGTGTCCTGCTACACTGTTCGTCCGGTCGCCAAAAAAACTTTAAGAAGTTGTGGAATAGACTCTTATGAAGCTTTTAAGGTAAACATTTTTTGCCTTCTCCCCCCAAGCCCGTCTTAATTTCTCGAATACTGTTCGCGCTGAGTGAACTTAGAGACCACTGACCACAAAAAGTTGACAGTTACTTACGTTCGCTTTTTTTTCACATTTTAGGGATATTAGTTACCCAACAATACCCGACGGGTAAGTCATTAATCCTAACCTAATTATTCATATACTTTTAAATTTAAAAATGCGATCTTTTTTTAAATATGGGGAAAATTATCCAGGGGAGAATATTTCATGGAAAAGGGGTGGGGATTTTCTTGAAATTGCTTCCTTTTCAAGGTTGCAGAAACGTGGGAAGAGTAAGCTAATTTTGAATAAACGAATAAATCCATACATTATATTAAACCCAACGCCAAATACTTTTTAAAGCGTTTTCATTAAAAAAAATACGATGACTTAAGATATTCCTCCTTTCTTGATCATCAGTAAATTGTTTATTTCATATCATCAGTAAATCATCAGTATCATCAGTAGATCATGGCATTTCAAGATCATCAGTAAATTGTAATTAGTAAAGGTAAATATTAAATAAGTAGTAAAGGTAAGAATTAAATAAGTAGTAAAAGTAAAGGTAAATTAATAAAAGGTAGATCATTAGTTGCGTATGGTAATTTGCCAGCTGTCAGAATTTTGTTGTTAGTTCTATTAGTAGGGGGCTCCTCAGGGTCGAGTTATAGCTTACACTGATTTAAAGAGTTCAAACATTTCAGCTGAAAAGGGGGATTTGATTGAACGCTCTAGATGGTTTTTGTCTTTTGTAAAGAAGGATTTAGACACGTTTTTAATTTTGTCCTTCTTACAGGCCCATGATTGAAAAACAAAATTAAATATTACAACTTTCACCGAAATCGCCCCCGAGGTAATTTACAGATACTATAGACACATTATTTTCTTGAAAAACAGTTTCTAGGCTTCCGCTTCTGTCAGACACTTACGGAAGGATTGTTCTCGGGGTGGGTGGTAATATTAAAAAAAACAACACCTTTTATTTGATACTTTGAATAAAAGGACTATGAGAATTGGAACAATTTTGGATTTCTGGGAGGGGGCTGGGCTCCAGGGCCTCTGTTTATATCCCAGTCTTCTACCCCTAATTTTTATCCAAAACCTCAATTTTTATTTTTATTCTGCTTTTTTCAGAGCAGAAGGTGGAGAGCTGCAGAGGGTAATTGATGAAGAAGTAAAGGTTTCTGAGGATGAGGCAGTTCGTTTTTTGCGTCAAATCGTAGAAGGATTGTTGTTTCTTCACAGCAAAGACTTGGCCCACCTTGATGTTAAGGTAGTAAATGAACTCGGGGTACTTTAGACACAAATATGCTTGTAGGTCTAACTGTAAATCGTTGTCTATATTTTGATACAATTTTCTTTATCTATATATTATGCTTTATTATATTTTTATCAGTAATTGGGTGATGCCAGAGTATCTCAATTCCGATTCTATTCGCGATTCAACATCGGTATTTCTATTCCCGATTCCAAGAATACTTATTGAACAATTATACGTTTAAATGGGGATAAATCCATTTATTTAGACAGCGAAAACAGGTACAAAAGTCTAAATATTTCGATCACATATGCAGCGATCGTCATCAGTAGAAGTACGATCGTCATCAGTATTTCTACTGATGACGATTGCCGTATATGTGATCGAAATATTTAGACTTTTGTACCTGTTTTGGCTGTCTAAATAAATGGACTTATCCCCATTTGAACGTTTATTTGTTTGTCATAGAAAGGCAGCGTGGTCTGAGAAAATGAAACCTAATTTAAGGTGTTAGGCTTATGTCGAAAATAAGAACACTTGTTTTTTTTTTAACATACTTGTTTTTCAGTCTCAGAGTTTGAAAAATAAAAAGTTTGAAAAGATACCTTCATTGAAGAAAAAAAAGAAAACAAAAATTGCTTCCTTATTTTTTTTTTTTTTTTTTTTTTTTTTTTTTTTGTAAAAACTAAGTTATACGTGAAATCGGGAAATTTACGGGAGAATCGGAAATTAAGAATCAGGGAAATTTACTCGATTCCCGATTTAATTTGGATCTTTTGTAAAACCACGATTCTGACCTTCCTATTGTTGTTATTAATATTTATTGAAAACCCGTCTTAAAACAAAAAGAAAATGACGGAGAAAATAAAAAGAAGGGGCACTATGCACCTATGGGTATAACTGAGGTAGCTAGTGTAGAAGAAGTTGGTTCCAAGTATGTTTTGAAATCTTTCGGTTGTGTTTCTCTATGAGTTTAGCCACAGCTATACTTATAGATCTGCCATATGAAGACTATTGATGAGCTTTGTACTGCGTGTCCAAATTGGATATCTGAATAGGTATTTTACAAAACGAAAGAAAGTGGAGCGGATTTTCAATTTATCAGTGTGTGTAGGAATCTTACAGTAGGGTGCAATGTAGAGGATGTGGGGGAGATCAACAGTGTTGTACAGCATTGACAAATAACAGCGATTGAACGAAGCTTAGCAAAGACTCTGGAAGCATATAAAGCTGACGTGTGGCGTTTGATGTGTTCTGCTGGAGATGACGAGTGTGAGACATCGAATTTCCAATGGGAATGCCAAGATAAACAATTTGGTCAGACGGGCGGATCTTTAAATACCCTAGTACAATTTCATAAGGAAGTGGGCTTTTCCAGTTAAAAAGCACAACAGCGTTAATTTTAAGACCATATTTTAAGTATTCTGTTTGCAGTTTTTGGAATGTTTAAGAAATTTTGTCGGAAGTTTGACTTAGGTTAAAAATGTCATTAGCATAAGTGACTAAGGAAATATTGAGGGCAGAAAGACCGCAATACATCTGACACTTGTCTTATTGCAATTTATCATCTCACCACTAATTTTATGTAGTAGAAATTGGGGGATAGATTGGTTAAGACTTGGTTAAAGATCTTTAATAAAAATAGGAGTGAAATTGAAAGAAATAGTTATACTGTTTTGGTGTATGACAGAGATTATTGGAAACTTAAAAGATTTTCCCAGGAAATCTTACTTCTTACGGATTGGATTTGTACTTTGAATAAACCTTGAAAATATAGATAATTATCACTTGGAGATAATCTGTTTATTAATTATCACTTAGAGGGAAATTTTAGCTGTAATTCTATTACATTGCATATTCTCTTACATGAATTATCAAATTTTCTATCTAATGTCCTCTCTTTTAATGAAGTCATCGGACGTAACTCTGTCAGTGGCACCGCCAGTGCTATTAGCGCCATAGTGGTGCTAATATTTTTTCCGATGTCCAATCGCCTAAAACATAGCTTTAATTAGTTTTCCGTTCTCTTTGCCATAGGGTTTATTTTACTGATTCTGTTTTAAACACTAGCTGAGAGGTTACTGTGCTAGACCAAGAATCGTGTGTCCCTAAGGGCAGGGGTTGGAGTCTGGATTCGCTAATTATTTGGTTTGGAACAGTGGTCAGCGGTGTGACTCTTGTAAGCTCAGCCACAGTCAACCCAGCTGCAAATGGAGACCTGAACAAATTGGGGGGGAGGGGGGAACAAACTGGGGAGAGAACACGGGTGCCATTTCATACCTTAAACCACATGTTGCTTCAATGCTAAGAAAATTAAAAGGATAGACTAATCACAACGCAAATTAATACGGAGCTTTACGTAGCTTATGTAAATCTCGACCGATTATTGATGTATATATATTTTTTCATCCTTTCATCTATCAAGCAAGATAGGGTAACGATGCTGAAATCTTGATTTTTTCTATTGCCCCTTTATATGGTTTAAAGGATCTTTTCGGGTTTTGGAAAATGGTCAGTTATACTTTTGTGTCTTACTGCTCGAAAGGCTTGGGTTAGGGGTTAAAGGAATAAAGATAAAAAGGAGAAAGTTGAGGTAATGACTAAATAAGGTTGTATTTATGTTCGTAATAAGTTAAACGTAATATGACTTGAAACTATAAATTAAATACAATTTATAAATTTAATATGCATGCCCACGGCAGTATCTATGATTTTTTTGAGAGGAGGGGGGTACAAAAGAATTTTTTTCGGGGGTCGGGTGCAAAAAAAAATAAAAGAACATTAAAAAATTGTTTATATTCATTTTTGTTACGTTTTTTTACCAGTTGGACAAACATTTCAGGGGGGGGCCAAACCCCCTAACCCCCCCCCCCCCGGATACGGCCTTGTGTATGCCTTTTTAGCAATAAAAGGAAGTCTGACCAAACTTTGTTCGTGCCCTTACTGAAATACTGCAGAAACGCCATTTTGATAACATCAAGAAATATAGTGTCTTTTAATTTACCTCGCTCCTTCATCTAAAATAGATTATAAGCTCCACAGGGACTTACAGTTAAAAAACTTTAGGTGGATAATATTAAGTTATAGTAAGTACTATATTTGTTGTATTTAATAAAAATTTTACACTACTATATTTTTATTTTTTTAAATAGAAGAATGTGAATATTTTTTGTTTATTTTGTTGCATAAATGACAAAATTATGTGTACAAGTCTAGACAAAGATATAGTCTATTAAACAATCTAATGAGACACAAAAATGATCCAGCCAGATGCCCAAATTGATCAAGTTTAATTTGTGTCTTTACTGAAAGAATAGCGCGAAGTCTCAAGCAGTTTGGATTCGAAAGTACAAAAGAGGCAGTTTAAAAGCCACAAACTTTCACATTTTTCTAAAGGGGTAGGGAGTTCTTGAGACCACCCTTAAGGAGGTAGATATAGGATTCCATTTATCTTCCACATGCGCGCATTTGCACCCCCTTGTGTGCAAGTACATTCTCATACACTCACAAACTGGTCAAGTACACTCACAAACTGGTCAAGTACACTCACAAACTGGTCAAGTACACTCACAAACTGGTCAAGTACACTCACAAACTGGTCAGGTACACTCACAAACTGGTCAAGTACACTCACAAACTGGTCATGTACACTCACAAACTGGTCAAATACGCTCACAAACTGGTCAGGTACACTCACAAACTGGTCAAGTACACTCACAAACGTGTCAAATACACTCACAAACTGGTCAATTACACTCACAAACTGGTCAACTACACTCACAAACTGGTCAACTACACTCACAAACTGGTCAAGTACACTTACAAACTGGTCAAGTACACTCACAAACTGGTCAAGTACACTCACAAACTGGTCAAGTGCACTCACAAACTGGTCAATTACACTCACAAAATGGTCAAGTGTACTCACAAAATGGTCAAGTACACTCGCAAACTGATCAAGTACACTCACAAACTGGTTCCTTAAAGAGGGTATTCGCTCTTAGATGGGAGAGAGTGATGATATATTTGCATTTTTTTTTTCATGAATTGAAGGTCTTCAAGTCTCCTTGATTGGAATAAGAGCACGTTCCTAGAAGGATAGGAAATATATCATTTTATGGAGCTGAATCAAGGTTGTAAAGATTGTTGGGTAGCCTTGGCAAAAGAACAACCTTCAAATGTTTTCTAATAGGTAGGAAATAGATGGCGTAAGTAAGTTCTGAGATCACAATAAATAGCCATGTCAATAAAGGAAAACACAGGATAATCAAATACAAAGAAAATCCGTAGCCAGTGAAAACGATATTAAATGGAAATATTTTGTCTTCAACGCCGTCCCCAGGGCCTCGGTTTTGTCTGTAATTTTGAAACCACCATTTACTTTCTGCCTACCCAAGAAACATTTCGTAGGATGTGTATGTAAGAACCTTGATACCTTTAACCTTGTATGAGCTGTAATTCGAACCTTGATACCCAAAACTGTTCGCTAACTCAGAATTCTGTTTTTCCTGTTACAGCCAAATTTAAGTTGAAATGTTGAGTTGTCAAAGAACTTTGAACATATGCTCATATTTATTCCTAAAAGTGAAACTTTTTTTTTCTCGTTTCAGCCTCAGAACCTTTTGCTTACAGCAGCTTATCCCAACTGTGATGTGAAATTGTGCGATTTTGGACTATCTCGAGTCGTAGCCGGTGAGGGAGTTGAAGTTAGAGAAATACTTGGTACACCTGATTATACTGGTAAGTTACGTTGTCCATTGCTGTATTTATTTTTCCATCCTCGTGGAATATGAAATTTACTGCATAGCTTACCTACAAACCTACAAAATTTATGTATTTGCTTTCTTTTTTCTTATTTTTTTTAGGAGCTTTATTTTATTGCTTAAATTTGAAAAAAAAAAAAAAATGAGGAACCTGTCGGTTCATTAGGTTAACTTCAACATTGAGATATATTCTTATACTTACCAAAAACAATATCTCTTGCTGATGGGGTTACAAGAGACCTCAACCACTATTTATTATATACTATTAATAACCACTATTTTATTATTATATGACACTACTTGAACAATAAGTCAATCAAAATATTAAACATTTTTACAAATACTATTCGAATCTTCCTAAAAAAAAATACCTCCGTCATGGTCGCACACAACTGCTATTGGCAAATAACTCCAGGATCGTAACAAAACATGCCGAGCAGTAAGCTGTGGCCAGGCTCTTCCACGCTGTGGCCTCAGAAATAAATTATTCATATGTGCATTTTTGATTGTATTAATTAAACCATAGAGAGTTTATTTGTAAAAAAAAATTGTGGCTCTAAAAGTTTTGTTCTTATATTGGCTTAACATTTAAAAAAAGAAAGAAAGAAATTGTCTCCATAAAATAGAGTTTTCTTGTAACTCTAGATTTGTCGCTAAGTATTAGTTATTTCTTTTTATAAAAACTGGAGCTATTTTTCTGTCGAGGAACAAGGAATAAGGTGACTGGACTCCGGGGTGGTCTTAGAAGTATGTACACTCCCCAGAAGGTCAAAAGTTTCACTAATTATAAGGAGTCAAAATACTAATTCTGAATCTGCAGTTTTGTTTGGGTTGGTGTCACACCCAAACAATAATTCTGTATCCGCTTTTAATTCGATTGTGAAAATATGCCACAAAATTGGCACACTTCAACATGGAAGTGTTGGACCGCACTTTTTCTCTTCAGTTCGACCATCGTGGACGGTTCAGTTGATCTTCTTGCAACGGTAGTTTCTTTATGCTTTATTAAATAATTATTGCTCGTTTAAAGAGAGGGTATATACATATATATAGAGGGTATATATATATATATATACATATATATAGAGGGTATATATATATATATACATATATATATATATATATATATATATATATATATATATATATATATATATATATATATATATATATATATATATATATACGCGGAAGGAAGTTTTCCGCAGGAGAATTTGTTTTTTTTTCCTGTGGGGGGGGGGGAATTATCCCTGTATTATATGTGATAAAGCATTTAAAAATTAATAGATATATAACGCAGCTCATAGCTCAATGTGTATTAATTTGCAAGTTTTAGTTTTTATCACACGGGTTTTGTATTCTAATTACTTTAATTGGCCACTGAAGACTATATATATATATCTAGAATATCTGAGATAAGGTTTATTTATAATGAAATACACCGCCAATGCCGTACACTATATTTGTCACTTCTTTGTTTTTATATTGGCTTTATGTAATGCTTTTTGGTATTTGTTCTGGATACGTTTTCCAACGGAAAGGTAAAAGTATGTCAACAAAGTTGCTGAATTGTTATAATATCTGATGAGCGTTTGGGTCATATCGATATCATATCGATAAACTCTTGGGTCACACTGCTCTGTTATCCGTTTTTACGTGGTCCGTCAAGTTCAATCTGTTTTTGTTGCAAGTTTGTTGGCATAATGGTTCAGCGACTGCGTTGAAGAATTTATTCTGAATTGTTAAAAACGTATTAATTAATTAAAAACAAATATGAATATCGAAGAAGGTTACAACTGGCATATGAGAAAAATTGCCAAAATATAATTAAAAAAAAATCAGTTGGCAATTGTCAAATTGTTAGATCATCAGCAATTTGTCTTAAATCATTAGGCGCAGTTTTTTTTTTTTTTTTTTTTTTTTTTTTTTTTTTTTTTTTACAAAATTATATAAACTCAAATATGACAAGTTCCATCTTTATTTGCCTTTTTCCTTCAAAACCATTGAATTTTTTTAAGTTCGCGGAAGGTTGACAATGAATTTTTTTTTTGGAGCAAGTTCAAATGTAACCTCTTTCCTTTTAAACATAAAAACTATATATAAAGTAAAAGCCATATAATATAATCGTTATAAAAGCCATATAATGGCTCTTTTTGCTCTGAATTTCTTTCTTCGTTGTTAAAAACGTATTAATTATTTGGAATTTAAACTTATTTAAAACATACAACGGAAGCAGGGCCGTATCCAGGATTTTTGTTCGGGGGGGGGGGGTTACCCGATTTCTTCCCGTGGACTTTGTCTAACATCCTCGAGCAACATTACGCTAGCTCAAGACCGTTAGTACGCCCCGTGCGAACGAGGACGCGTCCACTAGGCATACTTTCGTATCTTTAAGTGTTTTTTTTTTTTTTTTTAGTAACACAAAAACAAGACAAGTATTTACATACAGTTAAATACTGTAGCTTTTTATTCATCTTCATGTTGAAAATCGCTCTTCTCTTATCCAAGTCCGAAATTGAACTGAACTGACAATCTTGCACTCTTATAACATTTACCTCGAGCCCCCATTAAGGGAGGGGGGTTCAAATCGGGTAACCCCCCCCCCTTGGATACGCCCTTGAACGGAAGTAATTAAAAATAAGCTAGCCTGGGCTAATACAGGCTAGCCTTTCGATTTTTTTTTTACTTTAGAACTTGATTTAGCCAATTCCTATTCCTATGCTGTTTAAATATCTCATTCTAGATTTTATGTTTCTGAGGCTGCAATGAACCCTTTCTGTGTGAACGATTTACACTTTCCTGCAACTGTTATCCTTGAGCTGTTTTGCGTTTAAAAAAGAAATCCTATGGGAAAAACTTACATAAAACGCCAAAAAAACTTCCATTTTGCGCAAAAAAAAAAACATGTCTTTGAACTCGGAGCTAAATCATGAACGAAAAAAAAATTGGCAAATAATAGTAAAATGAAAAAAAAAAAAATTTTACGCAAATCGTACCACTGAGAACCAAGGGTTAGGTTCATACGCAATTTTGATATTCAAATGGTAAAAATGCATTGCATTGTGAAATTGGCACTAATTAAAATATTGCGCAACTGTTGTTTAATTAAAGTGAAAATTGTTGACGGTTTCTTTATTTGCCATTCCTTTTATTTGTTTATGCCTTCGAGCAAAGTTTGGTATTATGGTTTGATAATCCTTTTGTAATCTGTATATTGCCGTGGTTAATTTTAGTTTACAGACAAAAATTTAAGATAAGTTTTTAAAGACAAAGACAAAATGGCGTGAAAAGTGAAAGTATGTAAATAGCGATTTCCTTAGCAAAAAGCGACCGTACTTCAAGCAGTAAGCTGTACGAAAAATGTGGTTCTGCCCTGCTTTCTAGGACTGTAACGATTCTAGGGCTAGGGCACGTTTTGCGGATGAAGGATGATATATTGCCAAAGATCGTTCTTTTCGCCCATCCGTGTAAGGCCATATGAAACACCAGGGGTCCCGGAAGAGGTCATAAGAAAGAATTTAAAGGAAACTGGAACTTTTTGGGAGGTTGCAAAGAGGGAAGCTTTTGAATAGATAGAAGAGAAGTGTGTTTAGCTGTTTTGGGCTCGGGCGGTTTAGTTCTGCAGTGATTTGTTAGTAGCAATAGTAGCAAGAAACTGGTATATATTAATGACTGAAAGAATAAAAGAGAGACATGTTTAAAAGTTTGCTTTCTTTCGATTGGTTCATTTTTATGACGTGTTTTTTGTAAGCCTATCAAACTTAAATGATTTTCTCGTCAAACACCTTACACGGCCATGCTGATCTAGGGCAGTTCCTTTCGTAATAAAAGCTAAGGCACTAAACATATAAAAATCACAGCCATAGCCATCGTCATGCAAATTTATATGTTGACTCGAAATATCACAAGCAGTTTCAAACTAAAACTTAAGACATTGAAATATCCAGATATCTGTTAAAAAAATAAAATAACTCCAAGTTCAAATTAAAGAAAATCAACCTTTAAAGTCAACAACGAATAAAAAGAATAATGAACTAAAACAAATAAATATGTACACTTATTGAAGAGTGAGTGTAATATTAAAAATTTTGACAAACGAGGGAACAAAACTATTTGCGTAACACGTATGTTGTGAATCACTTTGCTCCTTAAGCCTATGTTTGAAAGGGAAGCCAAATAACCCCACCTTTTGCACCTGTTGTTTCCTGGGAAACAACAGGTGGTTAGTTCTGATTGGTTCTTTTGTATGTAATTGTAAGCCAGTAAATAAAACCTAAAGTTTTGAGTCGCAATATTTTGCATGAACTCTTGCTGAATGATGTTTTGATCACAGGGATGTAAGCATGCAAGACCCAGACAAAGTCTTGCTTAGAAAAATCATGAAAGAGCAAGTGACATCACTTGGCCTTTTGTGGTTTTTCAAACAGTGTGGGAAGATCCATCAGTTGATTTTTGAATCTTAGTAATGATTCCCAGTATTGGTAGATATAAGATAAGATATATAGAAACATTTACAGCTTTTGAAAGATATACATATATTTACTAAACCACCCCTATGTGTATGCTTCCGCTAGCATTCACTTATAATTTATACGACTTCTGTGTATACAATTTATAATGGTTTTTACGATTTTCTGGTATATAAGATGGTTTGGGGTCTATACTCCATCTCAGGCTTCATCCTTCGTTAAGTTAAAAATCGGTCGCACATAACAATATTACGCGTATGGGTTTGTTTATAAATTATATACGTTAATATGTTCGTTAATTAGCGAATAAATCGTTGTCACGTGGTAATACAAACAGTGGTCTTTGGTAACTCCCCCCACAATTCCTGAGAAGGTGGGGGGGGGGTTCAAAATATATTTTTCAAAATTTACAGGAAGGATTTGTTGTTTCTTCGATTTTTTTTTCATCAACAAAAACACCAAGGAAGGTGGTTTTTGAAATATTTGGGGGAGGGGGTATTCTCAAGAGTATTACAAAACCTGCACTTTTTGAACGCAGCGTGATTGAAAAAAAAAATTTATCTTAAATATTTATAGTGTAACCACTATATCTATAGTGTCACCACTCTCCATGAATGTTATTAGGCGCGAACAAACTTTTTTGGGCTTACCCAAAAAAATGTTTGTACTTGGAAACAAAAACCTATGTTTTTTTTCTGTCAAAGATTCTTTTAAGGTGTTCTTTGTATATAATTTTAATTGTAAGCACAGCACATTGTTAAAAGGTTTCTTCAATAAACTTTAACTTTATTTAACTTATTAACTTTAAGTTATTGACTTTATTTAATAAGTCTCAAATTGTAATTACAGCTAATATGAGACAGGAATGTGATTTTCGGTAATTAAGGTTGATTTTACGCGGAAACTATATCTTTTTATTTTGGACAAAAGGCATATTATATAGATGTACAACTAAACCATTATAAACAACCGATTCATTTAGTGCTTCTGCTCATTTAGTGCCTTCCAAAAATGCTTTCATGAATGTTGCCTGTTAAAAGAAAGATTATTCAAAATATTTAATCTCTGAAAAAAATTGAAGCAAATTAAATATAGGTAGGTACAAAAGTAAGGGATACGGCACTAGACTTCTTAAAGTCTAAACTGGTGGTGCTGATTTCCTTTTGAAAACCCTTCTTGCTTACCTTCCCCAGATTTCTCCGGGTACCCATTTAGAGCCGGGTCGACTCTGGCTGAGCTTACAGAGTCACGCCATTGACCCCCGTCCCAAACGAAATAACTGGCCATACCAGGAATCGAACCCTCGCCCTTCGGACAGAGGATTCCAAATCCAGCGAACCATCCACTTGGTTAGGATTATATAGCCCAATTGGCAAATTAATTATAGTCTATGAAATAATAACAAATTCTTTGCATCAGTTTTCAACCTATGACCGTTTAACAAAGATGGCAACGCTGTCTAATAACATACATCACCATCACTATAAATAGCTTCAAGACTTGCAAAATTTTCGATACCCTTTTATTTGTCATTAATTGGATACGTATATTTTATGTGTATCTTGTACACTTGGATGGTTTGCGGTTTCTACCTTTTTCCTTTTTTAAAAATATATATATGAAAAGAAACCCAATGTTGTTAATGACTCATCAAAAAAAGTAATGGATAAAGGTAAAGAAAAAAAAGGGTAAAACTCCGGTGCCAAGTACTACAGTTTGAGTTGTGCTGTCTTAATTTAATAAATGAAAAGAATACAATTAATAAGATAACGAGATGGGTGAAAGAAAATGCTTGTGTAACAACACTGAAATCTCTGCCTGCGGAAATTCCATTTTCAGTTGAAAAATCCTGCGATTTTACCAATGCAGTTTATCAGTGAGGTAAAATGATGAATAAAGTAAACAATAGAATAAGATTAAATTAGATGATAACACGGGCATTGTAATCTACTGCTACCTTGATAAGACAAAATTTATTTCTGAAATTTTTTATCACAAGCTCAGAGCTGTGATTTTTTACCCAAGCCCTTTCAAGTGAATAAGAAAAAAAATAGGCTAATAATAATAAAAAAAAAATCTAATTTTTTTTTTTTAACTCGCAGGATTAAAAGGGAATAAACTGATTAAAAACACAAGTTTAAAATTTAGTCTTGTGACTAAGAAACACAAAACTTAATTTAGTTTAAGGAAAATAAAAAAAAAGAGAAAAAAACTGTAAAAAAGAAACCTCAAAATTTGTGAAATAAATACAAAATAATTGGAAGGTAAAATGAGATTGGGGGCAGAGGATTCACTTATTTAACAGATCAACTATATACGGGACGACAGTTATAATTCGCTTAGTTAGGCTCAGCCTTAATCTTGCTCAGTGGTTTTGCCAGCTGAAAACATTTGATTCTCTAAAGACGTTAGCATTTGGTTGAAACGCCTGGCCGGTCGGTAGCAACTGGCTGGTATATTTTAGGTGTAAAGAGCAAATTAATCTAAAAAATAAATACGTCTTTACGTCTTATACGTCTTTAATAAATACGTTTAAGGACCATTCATGTGAAAATGCAGGTTATGGTCGCAGGTACGAGTTCAAGGCAATTTATCTCCTTTTTTTAATATAGAAAGAATTAAATAAATTTAAGAATGACATTTCGATTTGGTTGACTACTGTTTTGTCCTAGGAAATTGGATAGGTGAGTAAGGTCAAGACATTGTTCAAGTGCTTGTTTATCTCAATTGCCAAAGTACGAAAACAGTTCTTTTCTTCTTCTTTCCCTTCCTTCTTTCGTTTCATTTCTTTTTTTTAATCAAATAATTACCTATAACATAATATAGAAAGAAATGGTTTACTTGGACTCAAGAATGGGATTAAAATGATCAGTAACTCTTACGAAAATACGGCAATCAGTATAATTCTTTCAAACCAAGGCAAGTCCTTGAGTCCTTATTTAAAACTTTTTTTCATGGATTTAAGGATAAGGTCAAACCTGATCAAGTACATTTAAGAAAGACACAGCAAATAGTAGAATTTTTCCAAGCTTTGTAACCGTTTTATAGGTATTAAAACCGTCCCCAGTGTCCCTGAACTTAGGATAATGGTTTTTCGTTTATGGTATCGAAACAATATAGCTTTAATCTTAGTTGATTAATTGATGGATTGAGTTGATCCTAATTGACAAATTAATTGATTAAATTCTAATTACCAGAATTAATTTTGGTAATGTTACCTATGGTATGCCATTAATACGCTCTTTATGTCTAGTGCCATCTATGAAATTGCCACATAGGTAATGTTACCTATGGTATGTCATTAATGCTTTTTATGTTGAGTGCCACCTATGAAATTAAGAATTTAAAAGTGGTGCTCTAGTCTAATTTGTATGCTTTGTATAGCTTTATACTTTGTCTTATTTTCAGACCTTAGGGATCAATTTTGTCTTTGTATATTCTGTTTTTAATTTTTATTAATTCTATTTGTCTCATATCCAGTACTTAATCATGGACCATTGACCTTGGCAACAGATATTCTATCTTTATTCTATCATTCTATAAGTTTTTTCTATCATTCTATATCTTTATTCTAGATATTTTATTAATTGTTTTTATTTCAGCTCCAGAAGTACTTAGTTATGAACCATTGACCTTGGCAACAGATATTTGGTAAGCTTATTTTCAATATAAATTAAGTTGGGATTTTTATCCCAATATAAATGAACAGATAGCCCAAAAACGAAATTGATTGAGTCCGTACAACGAATAGTTGAGGATTTCACAAAATTATTTATTGCTTGTTTTTGTTTAGTTTAATTAAAAAAATAAAATCAGTTTTAGTTTAGTTTAATTTTGATCTAATCAAAAAAAATAGTTAGTTAGTTCTAGTTTTACTTTAATGTCTTTGTGATATGGTGAAAAATGTTCCTGGTCTTTCGGTGTTTGCCAATAGCCATTTTTCTGCTGCACTGATCAGAAATTGTTGACCAACTTGTTACTTACATTACTTCTTGTTACTTACCCACATAACAACAATACTTGTTGTTACTCACGGTTGCGTTTCCGACAACTAAAAAATATTATTATCAAACTTTGTTTTCAAATTTCTCTAACAAATCTAATTGATGGTGAAAAAATTGTTTGAGTGCAAATAACAGATCAACAGGGAAAAATCCTTCTATTTGACAGTGAAAGCAGTACCAAAATCTCTGGATATTTCGGTCCCATATACACTGACCGTTTTCAGCTGATGAACCGAAATATCTACAGATTTTGTTATTGTTTTCACTGTCAAATAAAAGGATCTATGCTTGTTGAACTGTTATTTGTACGTCATGAAAAGGGAGTGTGGTCGTCAAAAATATCTAAATTATTGGATAATTTGAAACGCAACATTCAGTCAATTTGTGCAACACTTTTATTTCCTATGTTGTCTGCCATAAACAACAATTTAAACATAAACTAGAAAACGCAGGAGAACAAAGAAAACCGAGGTAAATCACAACCAGTAGAAATGAAAAGAGAAAAATTTAAATATTTCCGCAGAGACTTCCTCTCCGCTGGAAGAAGAAACAAAAAAGCTGTATAGATAAAGTCCCCTTGACAGTACAATAAGATAGAACTTAGAAACAGAGGCTAAAATGGAAGAGTTTTTGGGAGCAATCGGGCAACCGAGATCATCCTGAGTAAAAGAGATATTTCCTACTTCAATACCCTTGCAACCCTCAAACTCCATAGTCTAGAACCCGATTGGATCACCTTATCCAGAAGTTGGGAAAAATCCTACTGCCTAACCCTGCTCACGGTGACACATACCCCCCCCCCCCAGGAACCCAGATCGGCCCCCCGACGAGATATGTGCGCTTGTGCTCTTTCGCCCTCTATTCTATATCATTGCCTAATTATGTATAATAATATGGTTTGTAGTATAGCATAAATTTAGCCACTGAGCTACTGTTGTTTGTGCAAAAGAACCCTCTCCCCCCTCCTCTCACTCTCTCCCTCTCTACCGCCTTTTTTTATACCTGGTATGTTTCAAGTCGTATTAATGAGGCGAAGAAATGTTATTATATCTGCTCATTATCTATTGGTCGCACTTTTGCTGCCTTAACTAAATACAAGCTTTTTGTCAAAGAAGTATTTATAAGCCATCCTATTAAGCGAAATAACTAAAATCGGTTTGTCCAATTGATCAACGTTCTTATTTCTTGTTTGATCTTAAGATAATTAGTAGTTTCAATTCTTTTCCATGGTGAGTTATTTCTCCTTTTCTAAAATCTTGTTTAATGCACTTTTCCAAAATTCATTGCCTTGCGGAAATCTGCCGCTAACTTGCAGAGGGTATCACTTCAAAGTAGCTGGGCGATACTAGTGAGTTATGGGACATGAATGTTTCAGGTCTTTCAAGCCAAATATTACTAGTCGTAATTCTATGTAGTCTTCAGTTAGGCGCTGTACTTGGTGGATTTTTTTTTTTTTTAAATTCCTGATCACAATTTGCTGTAAAAATTTTGGCACTTCATTTTTGCTGTGCAGTAGAATTACGGAAATGTGAGATCTGCTCATTAACTAAGGGTGTGTCAAAATAATACGTTTCGTATCTAAAAAATGGTTCAAATGTTAATTTTAAGGTTTTAAAATTTAAAATGTAAATGCAAAATATGTAAATTAAAAACAATCTACGTTTTTATGCTATCATAAAAATTAATATTTTAGCTGAAATTTATTAGCGCCGTTCTTGTTCCGTAAAAAAAATTAATAAACATTACTTCAACCCATGGATAAGGGTATAAAAATGCTATCCCCCGTGTTTTGGGTTTTATTTCAGGGTTTTGCGCCGACTATAAAAAGTAGTTTATAAACACTGCTGCAAAATTATGGAAACTAAAACAGAGAATTATGGAAAGCAGGCCGTACAGAACGCATTATAGTAAATACCTAACCCCTAACCACCCCTATATGCTAAATATTTAATTAAAATTTACATACATCGTAGTTTTTCTTACTCAAAATAAGCAAATCCTAAGCTATCCCAGAGAGGCAAACCGGTTTCTGTCAGATCTTACATAGTGTAATTCTTGAGTGTGTTTCATTTAACAGACAAGTACCGTTTTTTTTCAAACATATTTCGACTTTAGTAGGTTTCAACTTATTCTTTTGAAACCTGTGAATAATTTCAAAATTTAAGTAGCCGTAATACAAGTACAGGCGTGTCGGTTGAAGAAATTTGGGGGGAAAGAGGCAAAATGTATTTTTCTAGAAAGCCAAATTGGTCGCTTTTTTGTTGTTTCTAATGAAAATTCCAGAAAAGGGCCTTTTGAATGAAAATATCTCCCAAAAATATTTTTTTTCAGAATCTGGGGGGGGGGCAAAAAACCTGGAGGGACCACAATACCTTCCCCCTACCCAATAGGCACTACTACCAAAGTAACTATGCCATGTAAGTGCTTTTTATATTACACTTTTTAAATCTTAGGCCTTATTTTATTAGGAGAGAATTATATCATTTTACTTGTTGACCTCCGTAATTCCATTTTGTCATGCTTAGTGAGTGTAGTCTCAGAAATTATTTGCAGACAGTGCTGTGTTTATACTATTATTGGGTAAATCATGTGCCATAAACAGCGGTTTTTATTCTGAAAACGGTATAACTGTGTACTGCTCAGACGGAAAGTTTTGCGATTATCAGAATCAGAATCATTTATTAACATAATACTATGATTTCGCGTGTTTTGTGCTATAAACTCCAGTAATTAAAACTCAAGATTTTATTATTATGTTGTAAGAGCTTCAGTTTTGATTGTACTATAAGTGCAGGGTTACAAGTCGATTTCAAGTAAATGATTAAGGTTTTTGTATGAATTGCAGTTGTCTCTTAATGTAGATTTGTTTGGTTTGGAATTCCAGAAATATGACAAAAGGGACTCAGAACTTGTTTTCCATTCATCAAAAGTTCTTGTTACATTTTTAAATTCGCCATAAAAAGTTTTACCAGTATTCAGGGCTGGATTTAAAGTTTTGACGCTTCCAAGTCCAAGCGTTTTTGCTGCTTCGTTTTTGCGAGATTTTCGGGGAAGTCCCTGAAAATTGGGGGATAGTGGAACCACTGAAGAGAGCGCGACTGATGAGCCAAAAGTAACGAAAGAGAGAGGTAATACCGAAATCTCAGCTGTCATTCATGGGAGATATTTGACGGTTCATAAGTGAACACGGAATTCCTGTGTTCTTTTAAAATCACTTTTTTGTGAATAGGCAGCGTGATGGCAGAGTGCACCTGGCACTTTGACGATAAATCACATTTGTCCAGTTTTCGTTAAGAAAAAATTAGTCATTGATGATTTATTGCATCCCCCTGGCATTGTGTGCCCCTAGGCCTGGGCCTATTGGTAAATCCAGGCCTGTCAGTATTATCTTGACGTTTCTGGTTATATTCAGGCATGGATTAAAGCAATGAATAATAACAAAATTTATAATTTTTATGGTTATATGTTTTCTTAAAAAAAAATCAAAAACATTGAAGGTGCTGCAACTTAATAAACAGTCAAACAAATAAAAAAAGTTTAAATAAAAATAAAAAAAATAATAAACATTTTAAGTCAAACATAGTCTCTCTTCTTATACATCGCTATATGAGCACCATTTTTTTTTAAATTAAGCACCTTATCCAAGAAACATTTTATCTATTTTTAAAAATAAATTTTAAAATATTTGACTGTTCTTATTAAACTTTGCTATACAACTACAATATCTTGTAGTTAATAACTGTACTAAGTAATATGTCTTGACAAAAGGAAACAATTTGTGTTTTCCTGCCTAAAGGATTTTAGGTTTTCCTTTCGTAAAAAGGTGAAAAAGAAAGCTGGTTAGGGCACGTCTAAAAAATATGAAGCTAAAAATCTTGTGGTATTTTATAGAAAGGCGTGTGGAATCAGTTTTGGCTAGGGTTTCATCAGCTTTTCCTTTGGTTTTGTAAGTATTAAGCCTAGTTCTGATAAAAGGGTGTAAATGCTCTCGAGCAGTAGCTTCACTATGCTAAATTTGGTGTCGCATTATATTTTTCAGTTTTAAAAAATGAGCTAAGGGGGCAAGAATTATCTTGAAGTTTTTAATTTAAGATACAAAAATGTAGTTTTCATAAGGTTAATAGGGGGAGGGGTAGAATTGATTTTTTATTCTTTCCATGAAAGTAGAGGGTGATGTAAACTCTAGGGACGATTATCCCTACTACCCCCACCATTGGCATCCCTTGACCGGGCCAGACGAGGAGCAGGACATTCTCGAATGGAGTAGAACTTCGGTTGTATCAGTTACTCTTCCTAATCGCTTTTCTAAAAAGAGTTGTTTGATTGCCAAAAACATTATATTTTTTGTCAGTGCATAAGCAGGAAGTCTGTATTCATTTAACACAATTTTGCCGGCTGGAAAATCAAATTTCTCGAAATCTAATGCAATCTCATTGCTAACCCACATGAACACAAACAAAATTTTGTTGGCTGGAGAAACGTAACCTAACTAATTTATTAATTCTGATCCGAAACTGGAGCGAACTGAATATTCATTGAATTCAAATATTCGAAGCTGAAGTGAATCGAAATCTTTTCATAGAAAAGACTCATTTGGATACTGGGGACTATGATTTGTTGCAAGGCCCTCTCCCTCGAGTAACCTTTGGTTCCCACTGGTGCGATTTTTTTTCAACGCAAAACGGCTCACTGATAGCGGATGCGGGAAAATCGCAAAAATGTTCACACACAAACCGTTCACTACAGCAGTTGAAGCGCAAAGATACTATGATATATTCAAAAAAGCCTATGCATAGGAATAGGCTAAATCAAATTCTACAAGCCAAGAAAAATATTCAAAGGGCTAACCTGTTATAGCCTAGGCTAACTATGCCTAATGAAATTTATAAATCATATCTCCTTGGCTCATATCATTGTAAAAATCCCCCCAGGACTCGCCTATTAAAATCTTGTATTGAAAAGACAGAATCCTCATGTTCTTTGTCAAATATTTATGGAGAACTTCTTATAAACATGTTTAGTTTCTCAGTTACTTGTAATTTATAGTTCTACAAAGCTTTCAATTTAAAATAACGGATACGATTTTCAACGGCTCAGTAGAAATATTTCAACGCAGCCGTTGAACCGTTGTGACGCAGAAACTTAAAGCAAAAATTGGAAAAAATTTTACGGATCACGCAAAAACGGCCGTTTTTGCGTGAAATAGCATCAGTGGGAACCCAGGGTAACTGATCCTTGGGATGAATTCTGGATCTGATCCTGGGAAGCCAAGAAACGGAAACGGTGTTGATATTCGTTTATTTAACCGCAAAAAAAATGGTAACTTGCTAAACGCACTAAGGAAATAGGGCAAGAAGAGTTTTTCTGATCTGTTTGAACCTCGATTACCCATTACAGTCATGGTAGCTTTATAGCCTACCACTGCAAGTTAATAGAGTTGACAGGTAGTTGTGTGTCGTGAGTTGTTAGTAGTGTAATTATGACTTGACTAATCACTTCAATCTACCTATTTAATTTTAGGTCTGTTAATTCATTTAATTTATTTTAATTGATTTTTATTTTAGGTCTGTTGGTGTTCTTGCATACGTACTTTTAACTGGTTACTCGCCGTTTGGTAGTGATAATATACAAGAAACGTTTTGCAATATTGGCCAAGGGAAGCTGGATTTTCCTGATGATATTTTCGATGGAATTTCCCATCATGCAATTGATTTTATTCAAAAAACTGTAAATATAGATCCAAGGTAATTGCTTTGTATTTCTTCACTCTTTTTATATCAAGAAATTTATTCCTCGGTAAGTGTTTAGGGAGTTTCTGTCATCTCTTCATATACAAGATGATATATAGTTCAACTAATAAATATTTTTTTCTGTAAAACTAAGTATTCTTGATGAAGCTCTCTCATTAGCTTGCTTTAGTAAACTATCTAGAATATCAATAAAAGATGGCTCTTCGTTTCAGCTTGCTGACACGGAGGAGTCTGGTTAATGCCAGATTTCAAGTTGTTAAAGTTTGTTATACCCAAATTATACAATTTTAGAGTATATCATAGGCTATAGAACTGAAGGGCATGTAACTCTTTTTCACATTCTTTTTTTGGCTTTGCCTCATGAGCTAGATTAAATATTGAAGAAAATATTGTTTCAGAAATTGTTATTTACCCTACTTTACAAGATAGGGGAAAAACTTATCAGCTGGAATCTTTCCCTTTTTGTATTGTCTTACCAATTTTTTTAAATTTTCTATGAGAGGTCCTTTAGATAGTTTCCTTTTAGAGGTCCTTTAGATAATAACGTGGATTAAGAGGAGGGAGGGTTTGCAGAATTGTATTGGATTTTTTAAACCCATGTTTCAAATTTCATACGAGAGGTCCTTTAGATAGTTTCCCATGCGAGGTCCTTTAGATAATAGCGTGGGTTAAGGGGAGGGAAGTTTTTGGGGAAGAGTATTGAATTTTTTAAGCTCAATTTTTCAAATTTCCTGCGAGAGGTCCCTTAGATAGTTTCCTTTGAGAGGTCCTTTAGATAATAACGTGGATTAAAAGGAGGGAGGGTTTGTAGAGTTGTATTAGATTTTTTAAACCCAATGTTTCAAGTTTCCTACGAAAGGTCCTTTAGATAGTTTCCCATGAGAGGTCCTTTAGATAATAACGTGGGTTAAGGGGAGGGAGGTTCTGGGGGGAGGTGTATCGGATTTTATAAGCCCAATTGTTCAAAGTTTCTTTGAGAGGTCCTTTAGATAATAACGTGGATTAAGAGGAGGGAGGGTTTGGAGAGTTGTGTTGGATTTTTTAAACCCAATTTTTCAAATTTCCTATGGGAAGTTGTTCAGATAATAACGCAACCTGGGGGATTTAGTCCCTTGACCTGAAGAACGGATCTAGGGGGAGAAGAGGTGTGTTTGTCTCCTCCTAAGTATATTATCTTTTCTTGCATGAGATTTTTTATGTAGGATCTGTCAAGCTGTGATTCCCTTCGCACCCAAAGTCTTGTCTTATGCCTTTTGTTATAGATAAGTTAGTCTAAGACATAGCACGTAGTTTTTTATTCAAAAAATAGCTGCTTGTGTACAAAATCTGAAGCCTGCCCTACCCCCTCCCCCCTTCTCAAGTTTTCTATAAAGGCTCTATTTTTTGTTTTTCATCAAGCAAAGTCTTGTCATGTTCTCCATAGACTCTTGTCATTACTAGTCTACCTTAACATATATGGTGATTTTTTTAATTTGTTAAAGGGTCGAGTTCAGTACAGGGTTGCCAACTTGTACACTTTTCGTGTGAATGCACTCTTTTACCTCAGAGGGGATGCGGAAGAGTGAAAATAACTCTTCTTTGTCGTAGTTTTCATTCTCTTTAGACGTCACTAGTTGGCCTATTCGTCATAAGAGCATTTAACCCAAGGACCAGGGTTGCCAACTCGCACTTTTTTCGCGTGAAATGCACCCTTTTTTACCTTTGAGGGGCCGCATAAGAGGGGATGCTCAAATTTTTGACTTGCACTCTTTTTGAGCCAAAATCACTCTTTTTTGGCCATGATTTGCACTCTTTTTAGACGTCGACAGTTGGCAACCCTTGTTCAGTACCCTTATTCAGATGCATTCTAATTTTGAAGAATCCATGTTCAACACGCGTGGAACTCGTAGATGAAAACGTTTTAGAGTTTCGCTGGGTTGAACAGGGAGCGCCTGGATACGATCCTTGTCCAACTAAAAAATGGCGAGTTTTGTAGTTTATATTTTGTCAAGTGGTTAGCACGCTAGACTTGAAATTCTTTGTCCATGAGGACAAAGGGGGTTTGAGTCCTGGTGTTTCTGGTTATTTGATTTGGAATGGGAGTCAGTGGCGTGACTCTGTAACCTCAACCAGGGTCAATTCAGCTCTAAATGGGTTCCTTGAGAATCTAGGGAAGGTAAACCGGAAGGGTATGTGAAAAAGCCCAAGATGGCTGGTCCCCAACCCCCCTTTGTACTTCCTGGGTGAAGGGCTAGGACGCGGAGATCAGTATGACCGGTATGGGTTTTAAAGTCCACTGCCACATTCTTCGTTCTTCAGAAGCATCAATAATAAATGACATCTATTCCGGTCAAAGTTCATCATTTCAGTATACTTCAGTATATTTCATTTAAATAATTTGCACTCCTTTAAAATATGATGAAGTGGAGTAATTAAAATTTATTCACCCTTTTATCTATTTCTTATATCGAGGCTGTGAAAGTCACCAATTTAGGAAAGGGGGGCTTAGTCACCCGTAATATACAATTCGGGGCGGCAAAGGCTCGAACTTGCCCGAGAGAAAGAGAAATAAATAGACTAGAACAAGTGCAAAAAAAAAAAATTGATTTTGTCCTCCGCTCGGTTGTGTCACTGCTGGTGGAGTTTCGGCTTTTTCACGTTTTTTATCATGACAAAATATATTCACTGAAATATTTGGAATCACAACTTCCGAAAATCAAATATATATATGTTATATATATATATATATATATATATATATATATATATATATATATATATACATACATATATATATATATATATATATATATATATATATATATATATATATATATATATATAAAATATATATATATTTGATTTTCGGAAGTTGTAATTCCAAATATTTCCGTGAATAAGAAAAGAGAATGTTTTACATCTTGGAAAAAAAACACAAAATTTTGATTACTTTAAATGCCAAATAAGATCGTAAAAAAGAGATTAGGCCAATCCTTATTTGAGGCAGAAGGTTATAATATTTGGTTTATTAATTCAAAATTTTATCATTACAAATGTCTATTAATTCAAATATTTTTATTGGGCTGATCTAATTCTTTTGCTAATCATTACTGTTTATTCTCAGAATGTATACATACTTTTTATTTACAATGCCTAGTTTTTTTTCGATAAAAATGTCCTGGGAAGATATTTGGAACACTTATCGTCAGTAAATTACATTATCGTTTTATCTTTTATTGAACTTTCTAAAAAAAATTCAAATTTGAAATTGAAATTATAAAAATTATGTCTGAAATTTGGTTAGGACGAGAGTTAAGCTAAGTTCTAACAGGTGTCAAATTTTGCACCCGGGTATGACTTCCAACTTCTGATGAAGATGTCATAAAAATATCTTATGAAATTTTGCACACGGGTATGACTTCCAACTTCTGATGAAAATGTCATAAAAATATCTTATGAAATTTTGCACCCGGTTATGACGTCCATCTTCTGTAGAAAATGTCATCAAAATTTCTGATGAAATTTTGCACCCGGGCATGACGTCCACCTTCTGATGAAAATGTCCTCATCTGAATCAATATTCGTTTCTGTTCTGAATCAGAATAGGAAAATTCGTATTTCTGACTCGAAAAACTGTTTTTATAATAAATAGATGCTTCCAGTTTATGCTGGATAAAGATATACTATTTATATTCTTTTTATATGTGTCTCTAAAATACCTATCTTTTATTAGGAACATACAAATATTAAAATATACATAAAGATTTTTTTTTATTTCTATGGTGAATGTCAGTATATATAATTCATTAAGTTAATATATAATTCTTAATGAATATATAATTCATTAAATTACTCACCAAAAGTTACTAATCTGAGGAAATTTGCCTAATTTCCGAAAATAGGGCAAAACATCCCCCAAAAACGAGATTAATCTCGGAGAAAATTACACCGTCAAATTCAGTATATTAATGATAGTATTTCATAGGTTTCAATCCACTTTTTACAAAAACGTGAAATTCTGTTGTTTTTTTTTTTCGAGAAATATGATCACGGGTGCCTTTTTTTTAAATGGGGGTAAATCAACCATCTCAGAAAGTCGGGAGAGGGCTCATTCATAGAGAAATTGACAGTTATGGTGCCTGTTTAAGTAACAAAAGAGATTAGGCCACAACACAATGGAGCTTTCTGCTTTTTGAGACAAAAAATAACAATTTAGGGCCATAAAGCAATGAAGTAAAAACTCTGAGATAAGCAGCCAATTTTGGAATTGTGGAGAAACTATATATTTGAGCTTTCCGGTTTCAAAAGCCATACTACTCTGCGGTGGAGCAATTTTTACTAAGATGCGCCTAGTTTATACAAAATAAAAGCTTAATATGGAAAATTGTTTCAAAGTTTCATTAATCTGAGTTGATTCACTTTAATCTTTAAAAAAATTAATTTTAAACCTTTAAATTAATTAATAAAATAATAAAATCTTTATTTAAAAATTTTTTTAATGAATATTAATTAAGTGTTTAAAAAAAAATACTAAAATTTTTATTTCAGTATTTAATCTTTATTTTATTTAATTTGAATAAATTAATAAAATCTTAAAAAAAAATATAACTGCGCATCAATTATTATGGTGTAACCCAAGTGAATCTTTGTATGGGTCGGGCGGAGGGTGTCTGAAGCCTCAAAGTTTGGATTATCCTGCCCAAATGAGCCTTCAGAATAATATAGAAAGAGGTTTGGAGGAGGGGGGGTACTTAATTTCTAATTTCCTTTCATTCTGAAGAATGTTTTCGACAAAGCTTCTAGGTAGTAGGTACTGCGGGGTGATAGGCCCCTCTTACTAGAGAATTATTTCAAATATGGACAGAAACTTTACATTCATATGTTTACCTCTATAAAAGTGGGAGTATATGGGCGTCACCAGGAGCTTTTCCAGGGGAAGGGGGCAAATACTACTTGGGGATATTTATAATTTTCCCACTTTCACACATTTTTTAATTGCCTTTTGGTTTCCTAGTCTAGCATTGTCACCTCCCCGTGCTGGGGTCCCTACAAAAAGGTTTGCTCGAATAAATCCCTTTGACCGTGAAAATTATGACTCGAAAATTCATTCTTGATATTTCAGACCTAGACCCAGCCCCGCTCCTGAGAAGTATTTGAAGAGGTGCACTTGCTTTGGATAATTATCATTCTTGATCCATTGTTTACCCGAATACTAAACTTTAGTGTAAAGAAATGGAGCTTGAAGGAGGGAGTGTTAGCCTCCTTCACATTTAGGAGAGCTTTGGATCTAACAGTTCTTAGTATCCCACTTTAACTAAAGAGCCACCTTGTCAGTAGAAATCGTAACTCTACAGAACCAAGTTTCGCGAAGTTACAACAAATGTACCAACAAAATCTATTATTTAGGCTGATTCTAAATAGGTAGCGGCGCTTAATTTAAATGTTTCCAGATTCAAAGCTTTTAGCAAATGGAAATTTGGATAGTTTTTCAAAAAAGGGGGCTAAGCTCCCCCAAAGGTCAGTGCAATATTGATGAAAGAGACACAATGAGATACAACGTGCATAAGAACCTTAAGGCCACTCTTTACAAAATATGAAATTTCTTATTTTTCCAGAGAAGGGATCATGCATGCATGTTTTTTTCCCAGGGGTGACTTTATTGACTCAATAGTCGTAGTTTATTGCAAGAGGGTTCATTTGGATTAAAATTCAAAGATTGTGCTGATTTTAAGTATTTAAAGAGATCACGCCACAGGAAAGTGCCAAATTTTGGTATTTTGCAAATTTTGGAAACTGACAAAAATCTTGGATACGATTAGGGCTTTGATTGTTTTTTTGCTTGACAGATTCGTATAAATGATTGAAGAGTCCCTAAAGTGAACTGCGAAATGAAACAGCTTAAAACATAATCAAATATGATAAGAAATAATTTTAAGAGCTATTGAAAGTAAGTTAAATAAATACAGTTAAAACAATGTTTGCATGTTTAGAGTTGTTTAACGTTCAAATGGAAAAACGTCTATTCTATGAAACGTCTAGTCTATGAAAAAATGCGTCTTTAAACGTGTCGTAGCAGGAAAGGATCACCATTGTCGAAATTCGCCGGTAAACCGGTCAATCGTTACTTACTGAGCTTCTGAAGTGCAGGAAATGGACATACCTTGGTCATATCCTTCAGATGCCAGAGGGCCGACTACTTAACACCGTATATGAGTTGCACCCCAAGGGAGGTCGATGAAAACATGCTCTACGACGGCAGCACGTCAGGGACGCAGAGAAGTGAGGAGCTGTCTCTTCCACCGCTGTGGAAGGGCGTCACGGCTGCAGCTCAGGTCCAAGATGTCTGGTGAGGATTTTGTGCACGTCCCGTAAGCAGTTCCTGGCTCTGGAGGATCTGTGGTTAGGTAATCAGTGCCCAGAAAAAAGTTATAGGACTTGATAAAAATTTTTAATTAAAATCTGCATTATATTCACATAAAAATTAGAATAGTATTATAAAGCCGTATCTTATGAAGTAGTAGTTCCATATGGAGGGCTTCAGCTTTGAATATCTTGTATCGAAAGCACAAAAACAGTTTGTAGTTTTTTTTTTCATACTGGTATGAATAATTTTTTTATATGCTTTCTTATTTACATAATAATTGTTTTATGTACAGAATATTTTTGCAATGTACAATTACTTGTTAAAGAAAGGCTGAGTTTTTCTTTTCTCTTTCCAGGGAAAGATTAAGCGCATTTAGTTGTTTAGAGCATAGTTGGCTATCAGGAAAAATTCAGCGGCCGCTACCTGAAGTGCCTCAGCAAGTGCCTCAAGTGGCAATTTGTGATGTTGAACACGCCCCTGCCGTAAGTGCCACACATAAACTTGATGAAAATGACACACAAACTGAGCCGATAATTGAATCAGTATTTAGTGATGATGGCGTTGATAGTGGTATTGAAACATTGAGCAATGATTCAGGAAATTTACCCGGGTCTACTCGTTGTGATTTGAATTTAGGCATTCCAGAAAGTGCAAGCGCAACCGGTGAGTCTTTTCAGCGGATGACCACGGGACATGTGACCAAGTTAGTCGAAAAGTTTGAAAGTGCTGGACATGCGTCACGTCGCTCAAACGTAGAGCTTGGGAAGGAAAACTTAGTTTCGCCTCCTCCCCCGGCTAAGAGAAGGGAAGTCAAGTTTTGACCCTTCGAAAGCTTAAGGTATATAGTGTAAAAGTAATCGTCCAAATTTCATTTAGAATTTATATAAAATTATATAATCATAAATTTATATATGGGATAATAAAGGCTAAGCGCCATCCTTTTACTGAAAGAAAGATCAAAAGGAAAAAAGTTGGCTTGGATTACGTTCTATAACCTCATTTTGACAATTCCTCTTGTCATTGAAGGTAAATTAAGAAATTTTCTGAAATGTAATAAAATCATGAAGTACACAATCGAACTTTCAGCTACTCAGCTTTTCTTTTTGGGTCTGTAGGGGAGGGGTTCAGAAAAAAGGTTGTGCCAGGAGAAGAGGGGGTTGAAATCGTCGTGCTATTAGTACAATTAAGACGGATGTTTAGATTTGTTCTCCCGGGCCTTCTATAGAAAGAAAAACGGACCACATAAATTCATAAAAGATATTTGCTCCTTCCTTCTCTCCGGCTCCTCCATTCTCTTCGGCTCCTCCCTTCCCTTCGGCTCCTCCCTTACCTTTGGCTCCTCCCTTCCCTTTGAATTTGACCCCGAATTCAATGTGCTTATTGCAATTAATTTTTGAAATTTTTGTCTTCAGTGAAGAATTGCAATTATTGAATCGCTTTCAATAGCTCTTATTGAAACCTATTAAATTAATTATATACTTATTGTACGTCAGAGTTCAATAAGCGGCCATTTGCTCTTTTGTAGATAGAAAATGTTTGGTATATTTATCAATCAGAATAAATTAATCTCTTAGAACCTTTTTTTAAAGGTCCTACCGAGCTGCAAGATTTTAAAACTTTTTTTCATTTCAGCTATAGTTTTTGATACAATAGGGACAACATAGGCGTATAGTGAGGTAAAGTTAGTCCACTAGACTTCGACCATTTATTCCAATTTGCGAATTACTCGCGTAAAATTAATTTAGCTGTCCAAACAGCGTTCAATGGGGCATAATAATTACGCTTTTTCAATGAATAATTGCAATTATTATAATAAGCATATAAAAATAATTATAACAATTATAATGAATATTGAACGTGTTGACAAATGTTTGGTATAGCTGGTTTGAATGCACTGATTCGAAATTTCTCTCAGGGCAGATGGCAGCCTTAAGACAAAAGGAAGATATATTCATTTTTTTCTGAATAAAATTTTGTATCAATCATCCAAGTAAAACTAAGAACCCCTCCCATATTTTTGCCAGAGAGATAATTGAAACTAGAGTGTGTTCCAAAGAACAATTATCAATAACAGTTATTAATTGATTGGTCATTACCTTACGTTTGAATAGCAAATAAAGACAAAGCTCCTAAAACGCATATCTATCCTATTTTACGAGCAGATTTCCCCTCCCTGCCCCCATAATATTTTTCATGAATTGTCTGCTGACTGAAATTAGGGATCCCCTGAAGGTTGAAAGCCTTGAGCACAAGTAGGAAGTGTTTCAAAATGCAATTTGTTTGTCGAAAGATCAGTTGGTTTTGAGCCGTTTGATAGCTGTGAAGTGAGTCGCGGATTATCGATTACCTCGCATTCAATTCTACGTGTTGCAGCAGAAAAAATACAATAATAATTTTTATACAAGGGGACTGAGCTTTTTAGGTGATTATTGTTCATTTAGTAAGATTTTTTATGGTAAAATGATTTTTCATTTTAGGATGTGAAAAAAATAATCTATATAGGCCACGACTTTGGGAAAATTCGATAATGTCCTTAAATAATTTTGGAAAAACAGTTTCCATATTAATGGCGTCACAGATATTTAGACGTCCAATACCCTTATAATTTTACTTTCTACAGCGAATACTTAAATGAAATTAAAGTTGATATGCGACAGAGAAAGTCTTTCTTTCACCGAGTGAAGCTAACATTGTCGACCAATCAAGCCTTATAATGGTCCAAACATCTCATAATTTTGGATTCCTGGGAGTGAAAATAATAACAAGTAGTTAATTATTACTAATTTTATTTAAGATAGGGAAGACGTCTTCTACTTTACTCAATTAAAATGTGCAATCAATTCATGCTGATACCCAGTTTCGGCTGGGGGGTGGGGGGTCAGCAATAATGTAAATGTTTGTAGCTGGTTTTCTAAGTAATATAACAAATATTGTGCAGATTTTCATATCTACGTGAGGGTGAATTTAACAAAACTGTTTCCTTCCCAGGGCACAACTTTGAACCGATTTTACCTGCGTTGTCGCGGAGTTACTGACGGGTTAAATTGACTCTGTTTGATTACGTCTCAAAAATAATTAGCTGATGGTTAGTTTTGTCCGCTCTAAGGTTTATAAGAGAAGTTATTGACAATGCATAGTGCAATCCAGGGCTAGATTTGTATTGATTTTTGTTTTGTTGTTTTCTTTTATATATATATATATACATATATATATATATATATATATATATATATATATATATATAAAAGAAAACAACAAAACAAAAATATATATATATATATATATATATATATATATATATATATATATATATATATATATATATATATCATAAGCCAACTTGGTAACATTAGGGTAAGTCTAATTGTGTTCAGTTTAGTTGTGTTAAACTATGATTCCACTTTTTCGAAAGAAAAAGTAACCGGACTTGCGAGTTTTCATAGCAAAAACGGTCACATATGTTATTTTATGGTCTATTTATGTCACTGGCTCCTAAGCTGGGTTTAACCTCACAGCCATGGAGCTCTATCCAATAGAAAAAGTTAAATATAGAAAATGTAATCAAAAGCTGGATTCTTTTTTCATAAGTGTATTTTGCCAATTTGGGATTGTTTTCTTTTTTATTTCCTGAACTATTTGGTCGTAAGGAAATAGTTCTCAGTTAGTTTCGGTCATGCTCCTCCAAAGCCTATAAAAATGATAATGCATATGATATAAGTCTATGGTAATTTAATTTGGGCTATATATTTGCACATTAGGGGTGGGGGGTAAAGTATTTGGACAGCGCTCCTAACCTAATATAACCTTACTCTCCCCCTAATGTTTAAATATATAGCCCAAATTGTGCAAGTCCCATGCATTCTACTACTTGTCAGTTGTCTTTGTGGCTAAGAAAACGGTTTTCTGAGATCTAACCTCAGCGTAATTCTTGAGTGTATTTCGTCTGATTAACAAGTACCAAACAAACTCCTATCAACAGCTTGAAGCCATGCCACAGCGTCCCCAGCCTTGTCCCGCCGGTGGAGTCTTGACTATTCTAATGATGTCTAGAGCTTGCAGAGGACAAACTTCTATGGGGTAATATAGGCAAGTCTGGGTTAATTTAGTGGGGAAAGTGAAAATTAGTCTAAGGTTTTATAGAAAATATGACAAAGTGATAGTATAAGTATTAAATGGGTTGAATTACGAAGTATATCCCTGTTTTTGACCAGTATTTTACACCGCCTTCGGGATAGCTCAGTTTAGATATAAAATGCTTCTTATTGTTTATTTAGAATGTTTTTATAAGGATAAGATATTTTTTTTTTTTTATCACTATCACAAGCCCACTAAGGGTCGAATTCAGACTTCCGAGTCAAAAATATCGTAAGAAAACACGAAAACTGACAAAAATACCAAAACTACTACAAAGATCAGAATGAATAATCATTCGTAAGTCACAAATTTAACTGTAAAAAGTCAACTAAAACGCAAAAAAGAAATATTGATGCTGCTCAGTCTGACATTTAATATGTAGTGTAGAAAACGATATTTTACACTGTGATTTAAAATTTTTGAAGTTGAACAGGGAAAAATACAGAATAATAACTGAAAGAAATCTGATTCGAAGATTTGATAGGCGTGCAGCAGGGCAGCCTATCCAAGCGAAACCTAATTTAATCTAACCCAAATTGCAATAAGCCCGACCTAAGGCAAGACGCAAGATGGCTACAACCTCTTGCAACTTAATCTAACTCAAATCAGCGAAAGAAATGGTTTTACCTAAGCAAAGATGGCATAGGAATGATCTGGGTTAGACCACACAATGTTTAAGGGGAGCTCTCAGGGGGCTCAGGGGGAGCTCTCAGGGAACGTCTCCATCACCTCCCTGTTCCAAGAAAATTAGGATTTATGACTGCCTATTCTAACTATTTTAATAAAAATATTGTTTTCCTCGATTTGTCTGTGTTCATTAGAGTACATTGATTAACGCGAAAAACAAAATATTCAAAAAGTTTTGGTTTGATCCATTTATGTTTTAATCTATATTCTCTCGAGATTTCTTCGCATAAATTTTGGTGTGAAAAAAAAATGTTTTGATATTTTACATTGATTCCCAGCCCGGTATACCAATGCTGATGCTGAATCTCTAAATTGGCACATTATATTTCATTCCAAATGGTTTATTCGCTTATCTACTGTTTGCTCAATGTCAACTGGGGCCATTTCATATTGTATTTTGTATTCATATTCTATTGTATCATATTTTTAATTCCCTCTTTTCTTCAATTTCAATAATCTTTAATGAAGAAAGTAGGGAAGAACTGGATTTTTCTTGATGACTTAATCTTAGCGTTTTAAAAAAAAATCTGTTATTTCTTTTTTTTATCAGGGGGGACCCTATCGGGTCGCTTGAATAGATGCTCACTTCTCGATATCCATACACTTTGTCTTAACCTCACGAAACATTTATTTCATTTATTTATCCAACATTCATACAAGAACAAAACTTCGTAATCTTGGCATAAAAGGCCTCTTGTAAACCGGCTATAATAACAACAAAGTTCTTATTTTTTTTTCTTTTCAGAGGCATTCTTGTTAATTCATTTTTTACATTTGTTTCAGTTAGCTTAATACTGGCAAACCTCCCCACCCATCCCCTCAGTGTCTGAATACGGCGTCACACAAAAAATTAATTTCGCTAATTTTGTTCGTTTTTATTCTTTTTTATATTAATTTACGATGAAGTTCACAATGCCAATTTGAAAAAATTAAAAAGAAAAGAATCAGCAAACTTTGTGTTTAGCCAAACTTTGTGTTTTGTGAAGAGAATGAAAAGTTAACTTGCAAGTGATTGGTTCTACTGTTTGAAATTTTAAACATATAAAAAGAACGAACATTCTTTTAGTCACAACAGTCCCTTTATTTCTCTGATTTTGTAGAGCGAACTGAGGTCGAAAAACTCGTCCTCTATATCTGTTCAAATTTTCAGGTTAATGTATTCCCTTATTAAATGCTATAGCCTTTTTGTTGCTTCAACGTAAAGTATATATTTATAGACTCCTGATCGAACCGTGGAAAAAAAGTTTGAACCCTTGGACTAGAATGCTTTTATGTAAAGTATATACCTCAAAGTGTACGTACGAAAATATTTGTATTCATAATTAATTTGGTCTTGGTAAGATAGGACGTCTTGTTCATTACAGCTTCCTATAATATTAAAACAAAATTATAGATCTATTTTTATTGAAGGAAATTGGAATTTTTTTCTGCTTTTTTTTCGTACAAAGTGTAAGAAGTTAATAAAAACATTTCTGAAAAGAGTAAGAAATTATTGCGGAATTTTCTGTGGATAGTGATTAAAATACTGGCTAATCAAATATTTCGGCTACATGGCTAATTGATGTTTCAGCGAAATATAATGCAAACACTAAAACAAAGAAACCAATAAGAATCCAACTATATGGCTAAAAAAACAATAAAAATATAACTATACGGATATTATACGTTTCAAAGAAATATAATGCAAACATTAAAACAAAGAAACAAATTAAGATCTAATTATATGGCTAATATATGTTTCGGCGAAATAAAATGCAAACGCTAAAACAAAGAAACCAATAAGAATCTAGCTATATGACTCATATATATTTCAGAGAAAGATAAATTCAAAATCTAAAGCAAAGTGAGCAATAAGAATCTAACTTCCGATAAATAACGATAAACTAAACAAGACCTTAGCTTCTTTACTTCATAAACGTTGAGCCAAGACTGTACACATAGTTTTTTTAAAATAATAATTTATTGGTTGTATTAGAATTATAATCCTCAAAAAGGCAGCTTTTTTAAGCAAAGAAGAAATTAAAAAAAAACATTTTGATCAATGTAGGAAATTAGACTGCAAGAATGTAAATAATAAACATAAAAAAGGGCAGCTGTGAACTATTCTTTTTTCGCCAGCTCAATAACTGACCTCCATTTTTGTATGTTATTATTTTCGGTATTTCTTTATAAGTTGGTTCTTCCACAGTTTTTTCTATGATTTTATATTTGCTTCTTTGCAGGAAAATGTTTTTCGCTGTTAGCCGTATTGACAAATTGTGTATTTTCTTAATGTAATTTTCTATATATTTATTCCTAAGTCTTTAGATTAATTAAAAATAAGATTTAGTCCCGCATAGTGCTGTGGACGATTGTTAAGTCATTTACACTGTAACGGCTGTCAAATTGATTTTTTTTGTAAAAAAAATAATAATATAAGGAATAAAGTATTCGAGAAAATCATTTTTTTTTAAATTTAAGTAATTAAGATTAAAAAATAAAATCAATATAGCTGTCATTGGTTTTTCAGGGACTGGTTTATACAGAATTGGCTCTTTTTTCTCTTATTTATTAGCCAAGTACCGACCAGGGTTGCCACAGGAAGTTTTGCACTTGAGTGACTTATGAATACGTCTAAGGAAGGTTTTTTCATTTAGAATTTTTGAGAAAAAAACAAACGTTGCACAAAATTTTTGATTCCGTACCTTTGGTTATCGTTCTTTTTTCAGTTTAGCACCACACGCACTTAAAATTTCTTATCAGGGTAGTGTTTTTTCGCCTTGTATTACTATTTTACCGGTGAGATTATGAGTTGCACAATGTTAAGTGGCAACCCTGTTACGACCTCTTTTTTATAAATGAAACTTCATTCCAAATTGATGCTCTGATTGACCGTTTGTTTGTTCTTTTTACAAGCTGTAGTTTAAGTGTTTTTATTCTAGTCTTTGCTAAGTATCAATCAGTATGTACGAGGAACATCCTTTTTCTTTTGTGTCAATTAAGTATATCCACTGGTTTTGTTTGTAAATTTGTGTCAGTCATTTAAGTTGAAGTCTTTAATAAAATGTTGTTTATATTGCTGCTGGTTTTCAGTATTTTTTCTATATCATCACACAGTGGGCAAAAATATTAGCTTACTACTAATACTACTTACAACTCACTGCCTTACGAAGCCACCTAAGGCCATCACAGCTACGCACGCTCTTCCTCCATCCCAATTTGTTTATAGCCTCCGTTAGAGCGACATCAACTTCGAGCGACTGAAATCAATTTCCAAGAGCACCTCAAACAGAATTACGACTTTCATTCTTAATACTCTGGCTGCCACATCTTGTAGACAAAATATCTCCAAATATTTGTTAATGGAGACTGGGATTGCAATTGATATTTCTTTTACTCGTCTCCAATACTTGTCTCGTCCAAGCCTTTAACTTCGCTACGTTTACGTCGTTTGATCAATTGAGTTTTCATCTATTAGGGTTCCCTCACCTATAGAGCCTTGGGTGGGTACAGTGACGTTGGGGGGGGGGGCAGTTGCCCCCAATAATTTGGTGAAAAACATCATTATATAACCTATGCCCCTTGTCTCTCCGGATGTGGACCCCTCTTTCCCCTCAATAAAAATGCTGGTGCTACAACCCTGGGTGAGTATTAAAATTACAACCCTTAGCTTCTTTGCTCTTGGGGTCTACGATTTTCCTTGTCAACTCGAAAGACATGGGAGATAACCTCGTAAATCCTCTATATCTCTTTACCGATGCTGCCACGTCGCAAACAGCTGTCCCAAAAAATCAAAGACCCAAGTCCTTAGAGGTGCATCTTCTAAAAGTCAAAAAGTGGTTTGGTGCTTAGATAATCAAATTCGACTTATCAGAAACGCAGCAACTGAACTCCCAATCGAAGGCGCCAAGCTCACATGCTAGCCTCATCTTCAAGAATGAAGTTTTACACGGAGCAGATGAACTCCGACTCTTGGGAATTCAATTCTCCACCGATCTGTTTTTGAACGCCAATTCGTTCAGCGTAGTTGAAAGGTCCGGAAATCATGTCTTTGAGGATGACACCCCCTCCCCAGACCTCAGGGCAAGGGTTACAAATTGTGCCCTGGGGGCATATAAGGTTTTTATAGAAAGGGTGGTCGTATAAACTTCAGAGGGGGCTCATTAGACTGGTAATTACAAGTTCCAGTGCCCTTTTTCAGAGTCAAAGTAATTGGAGGGCTACTACCCCCCCCCACATTCTTTTGGTTTTATACCAGGGCACTTCATACAGAAGTTGTCTTAGAAACTTCGAAAGGGGCACATTCGATTGGAAATTGCAACGTTTAGTGCCCTTTTTAATAGTCGAAAGTGATTGGAGGGCGACCAAGATGAGTAATCATCTTGATCAATTGAGAATATTCTGCCCAATAAAGCTGGGGATATCCTTCGTTAGAAATATCTTCTGGCACTTACCACCATTATTGCTTTACAAGTCCTGCAACAGGCCTATCGCCAAAATATGGATGCTCGCTGTATGCTGGTCAGGAACATGCTTTAACTGTCACAAAAACTTGTTTGTTATTTGGTTTTCTGTCAAATCTGTCGCATCTCCTTCTTATAAATATATGTTTCAGAATCTTATATAAACTATCTGTGGGTGCTATACACCCCAAAAGTTTACAATATTAAATAAGTTTTTGGTTGAGTCATGTCAACTTAAAAATTTGGGCTTTTTTTTAACGCTAAATAAATAAGTTTTCGAATGAACCATGTTAACTTAAAAATTTGGGATTTTTTTTTATAACGCTTGTTTTATTACTTTATTTATACTAAAAGGAGAAAAAACAAGACTAGCAAATAGCTATGAAGCATTTGAAGATATCGGAAAAATTATGTCAATTATATTTATTTTTTGCTACTAAATATGTCATAAAAATATATTGAATCTTAAATCTGAATAAAATTCTTTTTTTCCTCAGAATATGACAATTCAAAATTTGTTGTTGTACTGTTTCTTTTATTTACGTAAATTGGGCTAACTGAAAAAAAAGTCTGACTAGTCACTTTAAAATCTATCAATTTTGACGAATTTTGATCGGTAGCTAGTTTTCTCAAAAGAAAATTAATTTTTACAAACATCCTTTTTTCTGGTTCTGATTTGTTTTAGTAGCATAAACCTGGACACAGGAAATGAAAGCCCCATCCTGATAGCACCCAGTCTGAAGAATAGCACCCTCCTTCCTCAAAGAAATAATAGCGCTGAATTGTAATTTTTCGTGAAAGGCAATTCAGTTGAAGAAAGGATGATGTATGTAGGTGAAAGCAAGCCGAATTAAAACCTACGGGGAAACCCTTAACTCCAATAAAATTATCTTAAGTTCTCCTTAAACTAGAGAACAATAATATAAGAGTTGATAATGCAGATAGACGCTGCCTATACCCTAAACGATATTCAGTCCCTTTTTTGGGGGGGGGGGGTGGGGTTTGTCAATGCAGAGATGTAAGTCGTATGACTACTGGACCGTTCAGATAAGCGCCAATGGATCACATCCGAAGAACGATGGTAACAGATGCTTCTTTAATTGTTAGCATGTTTTTTCAACTGGTGTAGATCGAACCGAACCAGTTTTTCGTAAAGTATCAGAAGAGGGTTCATTAGTCATATATTACTACTACTAACAACTCACTGCAGCACCATGCTGACTGCTCTCGCAAGAAGTTCCATTCCCCCTAAACCTTCCTTACGACATCCTCCTACCCCATTCAGGACGATGTTTGGCAATATGTCATCCTTCATTCGCAGAAAGTGTCCTAGTCAACTCATACTTTCTCTCATTATAGCCCTAGAATTAGTTATATACAGGACTGCTCATTTTAAGCTTTTAACATCGCAGTCTATTTTATATATATGTATATATATATATATATATATATATATATATATATATATATATATATATATATATATATATATATATATATATATTTCATTTAGTCACTCTTTACTTCCATTTTTTTCTTAAAACAAAGCAGTAAGACTAAAATGTCATTAATATTACTACAGCACCAGTGGCGTAATTTCACAAAAATTTAGGGGCAGGGGCGTCATGCCCCACCCGTTTTTTTCTTTTTTCATGAAAAACAAAAACAAAATAGGCGTTGTTCAATGAAAATACCCCAAACAAAAGTATTTTTTTAATCTGGGGAGGAAAGGCACGCCCCCTGTCCCTCCCCCCAAAAATTGACGCCACTATATAGAACTCAAATCCTGGTCAAAGACTACGGTACATAGCAATTTAACTGTACGTTTTAACCGACAACCTTATTGTGTAAAGTAAATACACCTAAATGGTCTTTTCCATTCGCAAAGTCTTTGAAAAAAAAGTCTTAGCTTGAAGAGCAGGGGTGCCAGCCCTCCTTATATACAGGATCTGTTCATTTTAAGGTTTTAGCATCACGGTTTACTTTCTTTTTTTTTATTTTTTTTTCTTATAACAAAGTAGTAAGACTAAAAGACAGTTAATGTTGTTACAAAGTTTAAAACCCAGTTGAATTTTCCACAGTAATTTTAATTACAGTTACTAAATTTGTTACTAAAAGTAATTGAATTTTTTTTTTCATCAGATTTATGTATGCTGTGGCGTCGTGATTAATTAATATTATCTCTATTATTTTTTTTCTTTCTTCTTTCTTCAATTGATTATTCGTATATTTCGTTATTCATTACTTTAATTTGTTTATCTGTGCAAAACGAGCTTGTCTCTCTGCCAGACATTAGTATACTTAGTACGTATGTTATGTATATATGATTGAAAAACAAATGAACCTGAATGTCAACGTTTTAACTGAGAATGTTATAAAACAAAGCAAATACATCTAAATGATCCTTATCATTCGCAAAGTTCAGTGGCGTCATTTCACAAAAATTTAGGGATAGGGGCCACATGTATTTTACAAAATCTAGGGGGCAAATTTATCTTTTTTTTTCTTTTTTTCAATGAAAATACCAAAAATAGGTGCTGTTTGATAAAAATACCTCAAGCAAAAGCATTTTTTTAATCTGGGTCACCCCCTTTTTTTAAGTGGCACGCCCCCGCCCCTCCCCAAATTTGGTAGCAAAGTTGTAAAAAAATCTAACTTTAGCTTAAAAAGCAGTGACAGCAGCCCTCCGTATATACAAGATCTATTGATTTTAAAACGTTCCCATTGTTGTTTCTTTTATTTATATTTTTGATTAAGTCGCTCTTTACTTTCATTTTTTTCATTATTTTTTTGTTTTAGTTTCTTATAAAAAAGTAGTAAGATTAAAAGTCATTAAAATCGTTTAAAAATGTTTAAAATCGTTTTAAAAAGTTCAACACCTAGTCAAATATATTAAAAATAAGACGACTATAGCAACTGCAGTAAATTGACAAGCATATATTTTCAAACACCTTGCAAATATAAATAAAATTCATTAAAGCAACATAAATATAACAGCTAGTATCATTCTTCGAAATCCATCACAATAAATGAGCTGTGCATAAGTCAATTTGGCAATGTCCATAAAAAGAATATTACAAAAGAATTGATTTTAATGTGCCATTTTGATTTAACGCACCAAGCGTTTTATTTTAATTTTAATACCCCAATCATTTGTTTTCAGTGTACAATTTTGATTGAATGTGCCTACCATATGATTTTAAATTAATGCAATCACCATTTGATTCCAATGCCCCATTTTGATTTACTGCACCAACTATTTGATTTTAATTTTTTGTGCATCAGCCATTTGTTTTTAATGCACAGTTTCGATTTAATTTCCCCAACTATTTGATTTTAAAACTATTTCATTTAGTTATGCAAAGTAATTTGAATGTACCAATCACTGGATGAGGAAAAAATTATGTTTAGTAATATGTTTGGTAAAACATACATGTAAAAATTATTATGATTATTTAGTAAAAAAAAAATAAAGAAATAGATATTGTTTACTAAAAAATACAGGATTTTAATGATTAGTAATATGCTTGAGTAGGAAGAATTTTAGAATGTGGATTTTAGAATGGTCTTGTTCAAACTGATTCAACGTTTTAAAAGTTAACTTTTCTTAAAATTTTTTAGACTCATCCTCCTTTTAGAGAATATCCCGGTGAACTTATAGCGATAAGAGCCCAAGTGCTTTGTGGCAACTCATCTTGGCACAAAAAATTAAGGCAAGGGAAGGGAGACAGCACTGTACTTTGCAGTTCCTGCAGGGGTTTCTGATCCACATTTTCTGGCCGTTCAGCCTGAAGGGGCCATGGGGGGGGGGGCAGCTATGCAGGTAGAAAATAAAAGTGCAAAAAAATTAACACAAATTCGGTGTTTGCTAATCTGCGAAAACAATTCTAATCAGGATTTTAGACTTGATTTGTCAAACTGGTTAAACGATGAAAAAATTCTAGATTTTTATGGGACAAATTACTATTTGATGAATATCCCTTTGATCGTATATAGGTAAAAATTCAAGTACTTTTTACGAAACATTAAAAATTAAAAATGGGCATGGTCAGATCGGCTTCTGAAACGCTTCAAATTTATTAAAGCCAAGACTAGATCAAAAGGAGACTCCAACTCTAAAGGAAGGATTAATGGGTCAAACGGCTTGACCTCATTAACTCTTTATACTTCTTTGCCACCAGAGTTACACTGTCATCAACACCCTACAATTTAAATAATTGTGCAAACAATGCCCAAAAAGAACTCACACAACATATTAAAGGGAAGTTGTCTCCACATACCGTACAAAATAATAATGTTAAAAACTCTAACAATAGCCAGAAGGTATATTGTGCATATATACCAAGTTAACATTGATGACAACAATGCAAAAATGCATTAATTTAATTTAATAAACGATTCAAATAAACAAAATCATGGGAAATATAAATGTGCAAGTCTGTTTTTGCAATAGTTTGATTTACGACCTAATATGTTTGATAATAAATATTTTTAAAACAATTCAAATTTTTTAATAAATAAATTGGGATAATCAATTTTTGTCTCTAAACAGAACTGCTAGATAATATCTCAATTTTAAATGCCAAAAGGGAAAATAAAATTGAGCTATCTTATTAGGTTGAATGGTCTGTGGTTGACTCTTCTCACTTTTCATACGTTAATAATTAACAGCGACGCATTTATTCAAATATTTTTGCGACACGGCAATGTCAAGCATCACTTTGGCAATGTCTCCACGGGCAACTCTACGCTTAGCGTCGGAGTTTGTGGTCAAAAATTTGCCTTCTTCAATTCTCATTTCGGCACCTAGAATAAATTTGTAATTAGTCTATTTATTTAGTATTAAAATGAACCAGGTAAAGAAATAAACGTGTTTTGACAACACTGTATCTATATTTACCGGCAAAAACTATTTTTATTCATTAGTGCACAGGGTTGCCATCATGGTCATTTCCCAAGGCGCTAAAATTGCCCAAATTTGCATGCTACCCAATGATTTTCGATACTGCAGTCAATTTTTTTTCAGCACGGTCCGTTTAAGTGTACTTCGATTAGTTTTAGGTCTATTTTTTCATCTTTTATGTCTGGTTATTTCAGAATCAGCACCAATCTTTCGAAACAAACACAGCAAAAAGGCAATTTTGGTTATGTCAGTAGTTATCTAAGTACCATTTTGCTTGCGTATATACGAATTACCATGTTATTCTATAGAAGCTCTACACCTTTTCAAAGAGAGTGAGTATCCTCTCACATGGCCTTATGTTCCTTCCATGCTATTTTATGTTCCTTCCATTGTTATTCAATGGGACCTCTACACATGATTAAACACGTCATAAAACTCCGTGCTTTTTGCTTATGCCCCGTGGGTACGATTCTAAACGAGTGGGGATTCCCTTCCTGTTCCTAAATAGTGCAAAAATGATAACAGTATGAACGGGGATTCCCCGCACAAAATTGTTTCAACTCCGAGTTTTTTTCAACCAGACTGGGTTTTTTGAGCTGACACCTGTTTTTTAGGCAGCCAATCAGAGAAAACCGAGATAATTACTCCTCTCTCTCTCTCTCTCTCTCAATTTTTTGTTGTTGCTAGTTTCATTGTGGCAGTGAGAGTGTCAAATTTTTTTCTGTTTTTGTTGTCAATTGCACAATGAATGTACGTCATGAGTTCACGTGCACATTCTTAAAAAAACTGATATGATATAAAGTAGTCACTCCTTCCCCCATTTCTGAGAGCAGGAGAGGGGGGGGGGGTCAATTTTGGAGGGAAAATAAAAAATACTCCGAATCGAAAATAAAGCGTGATCTGCCTCAAGGGGAAGGCTCAGAGGCCCTTCGTTCCCCCATTTCTGAGGGCGGGGGAGGGGGTCAATTTTGGGGGGAAACCAAAAATTCTTAGAATCGAAAATAAATCGGATCTGCCGCAATGGCAAGGCTCAGAGGCCCATCCTTCCCCCATTTCTGAGGGCAGGGGAGGGGGGTCAATTTTGGAGGGACAACCAAAAATACTCAGAATCGAAAATAAACGGGATCTGCCTCAAGGGAAGGCTCAGAGGCCCTTCGTTCCCCCATTTCTGCGGGCAGGGGAGGGGGGGGTCAATTTTGGTGGGAAATCAAAAATGCTAAGAATCGAAAATACAGCGTGATCTGCCTCAAGGGGAAGGCTCAACGCCACCTCCTTCCCCCATTTCTGAGAGCAGGGGAGGGGGGGGGTAAATTTTGGAGGGAAAACCAAAAATACTCAGAATCGAAAATAAATGGGATCTTCTTCAAGGGCAAGGCTCAGAGACCCCTCCTCCCCCATTTCTGAGGGCAGGGGGGTTCAATTTTTGAGGGAAAACCAAAAAGACTCAGAATCGAAAATAAACGGGATCTGCTTCAAGGGCAAGGCTCAGAGGCCCCTCCTTCCCCCATTTCTGAGGGCAGGGGAGGGGGGGTCAATTTTGGAGGGAAAATCAAAATGCTCAGAATCGAATTTAAACGGGATCTGCCTCAAGGGAAGGCTCAGAGGCCCTTCGATCCCCCATTTCTGTGGGCAGGGGAGGGGGGGGTCAATTTTGGAGGGAAAACAAAAATTCTCAGAATCGAAAATACAGCGTGATCTGCCTCAAGGGGAAGGCTCAGCGGCCCCTCCTTCCCCCATTTCTGAGAGCAGGGGAGGGGGGGTCAATTTTGGAGGGAAAATCAAAAATGCTCAGAATCGAAAATAAATGGGATCTGCTTCAAGGGCAAGGCTCAGAGACCCCTCCTTCCCCCATTTTAATTATTCCTTACTGTTCTCTGCTTACTGGAACCTCTGCTTACTGGAGGGGCTCAGAGACCCCTCCTAATTTAATTGGGAATGAAAAGTCAAACTCTAACATAAAGAACAAGGTATTTCGGAGGGGGGGGGCTCGTTACTGATATTGATATTAGTGCGTAAACTACAAAATGACAAAAAATATCCAGAACTTTTTTTCTTATAGCCTTGACTTTGAAGACATTTCTTCATCTTAATTGGCTTTAGAAATATCATGCAAAATAAAACTAGCCTAACAGTTATTGCTTTGTCAAATTTTGAGCAAAAACAAAAAGGATTGTAACACCTGATTGGCCCGTTTTCCAACTTTTACCTTGAGAATCGATGTTGTTAGCAGCATTTCAAAAGGATCGTATACGAGTACTGGCGTCTCTGATGACGATGCTCCTTATTTCTAGTTGAAAATGCTGATTTTTTAATTTAATTGTGATGAAAAGTCAAAAGTCTAACATAAAAGAACAAGGTATTTCGGAGGGGACTCGTTACTGATATTGATATTAGTGCGTAAACTACAAACTGACAAAAATATACAGAACTTTTTTTTCTTATAGCCTTGACTTTGAAGACATTTCTTCACCTTAATTGGCCTTAGAAATATCATGCAAAAATAAACTAGCCTAACAGTCATTGCTTTGTCGAATTTTGAGCAAAAAAAAAAGGATTGTAACACCTGATTGCCCGTTTTCCAACTTTCACCTTGAGAATCGATGTTGTTAGCAGAATTTCAAAAGGATCGTTTATTAATGCTGGCGTATCTGATGACGATGCTCCTTATTGCAAGTTGAAAATGTTTTTTTTTTAATTTAATTGTGATCAAAAGTCAAATGACTAACATAAAAGAACAAGGTATTTCAGTGGTCGGCTCGTTACTGATATTGATATTAGTGCGTAAACTACAAATTGACAAAAATATCCAGAACTTTTTTTTCTTATAGTCTTGACTTTGAAAACATTTCTTCATCTTCATTGGCTTTAGAAACATCATGCAAAATAAACTAGCCTAACAGTCACTGCTTTGTCGAATTTTGAGCAAAAACAAAAGGATTGTAACACCTGCCTGCCCGTTTTCCAACTTTTACCTTGATAATCGGTGTTGTTAGCAGAATTTCAAAAGGATCGATTATTAATGCTGGCGTCTCTGATGACGATGCTCCTTATTTCTAGTTGAAAATGCTTTTTTTTTAATTTAATTGTGATGAAAAGTCAAAAGTCTAACATAAAAGAACAAGATATTTCGGAGGGGGCTCGTTACTGATATTGATATTAGTGCGTAAACTACAAACTGACAAAAAAATATCCAGAACTTTTTTTTTTCTTATAGCCTTGACTTTGAAGACATTTCTTCATCTTAATTGGCTTTAGAAATATCATGCAAAATAAAAAACTAGCCTAACAGTCATTGCTTTCTCGAATTTCTTTTCTGCTTTTCATCGCTTTTCTGCTTTCTTCTTGAGCAAAAACAAAAGGATTGTAACACCTGATTGGCCCGTTTTCCAACTTTTACCTTGAGAATCGATGTTGTTAGCAGAATTTCAAAAGGATCGCTTACGAGTACTGGCGTATCTGATGAAATAACTATGCTTATTTTTTAATATAATTAGGGTGAAAAGTCAAAAGTCTAACATAAAAAGAACAAGGTATTTCGGAGGGGGGGCAGCTCACTTCATATACGGGGTGATTTCCATTCGTCTTAGTTTTTTTAACAATGTTCCTTATTTCTAGTTGAAAATACTTATTTTTTAATTTAATTGTGATGAAAATCAAAAGTCTAACATAAAAAACAAGATATTTTGGAGGGGGGCTCGTTACTGATATTGATATTAGTGCTTAAACTACAAACTGACAAAAATATCCAGAACTTTTTTCTTATAGCCTTGACTTTGAAGACATTTCTTCATCTTAATTGGCTCTAGAAATATCATGCAAAATAAACTAGCCTAACAGTCATTGCTTTGTCGAATTTTGAGCAAAAATAAAAGGATTGTAACATCTGATTGGTGCGTTTTCCAACTTTTACCTTGAGAATCTATATTGTTAGAAGAACTTCAAAAGGATCTTTTGTGAGTGCTGCCGTATCTGATGAAATAATTTAGGTCGTATGATAATTTTTTTTTTTAACGAGTAGTTTTTTTAGTAAGGACACTCGAGACAACACGTACACAGAGAGAACACACACACACAGATACTAAACACACTTAGAGACGACACATGCATAGAGACAACACACACACACACACACAGAGACAACACTCATACAGACACGACACACACACACACACACACAGAGACAAGGCACACACACAGAGATGACACACACACACACACACACAGTGACGACTTACACATAGAGACGACACACACATACACACACGCACACACACACACACACACACACACACACACACACACACACACACACACACACACACACACACACACATACACACACACACACACACACACACACACACACACACACACACACACACACACACACACACGACACACACACATGACGACTTACACATAGAGACGCACACACACACACACACACACACACACACACATACACACACACACACACACACACACTCACACACATACACACACCCACACACACACGCACACGCACACACACACGCACACACACACACACACACATGCACACACACACCCCAACCCACGCACACAATCACACACAATCATTCTCTGTGGCACACAATCTCTCTCTCTCTCTATCTCTCTCTCTATAGCTCTCACACACACTCTATCTCTCTCTATCTCTCTAACTCTATCTCTCTCACACACTCTCACACTCTCACAGTCACGCACTCACATAATCTCATACTTACACACGAGAGAGAGAGAGACGACAAACACACAGAGACGAGACACATAGAGAGACGACACACACACAGAGAGACGACAAAAACACACAGAGACACACACACACACACACAAATAGACGACACACACACACATAGAGACAACACAGACACAGAGAAGACAAAACATACAGAGAAGACACAAAAACAGACGACATACTCACATAGAGACGACACACACACACACACAAAGACTACAAACACAGAGACAACACACGCACAGAGACGACACACACACACACACACAAAGACAGCAAGCAAAAAGACATCACATACACAGAGACAACACACACAGACACAGAGAAAACACAAACATAGCGACGACACACGCACAGAGACGACACACACACACACACACAGAGAGACTACACACACACAGAATGAAGAAACACGCACAGAGACTACACCCACACAGAAACAGAACACACACACACACACGCAGAGACGACACGCACAAAGAGAAGACACACACATAGAAACGACACACACACACAGAGAAGACAAACGCACATAGACGACACACACACACACACACACACAGAGAGAGAGAGAGAGAGACGAAACACACACAGAGATGACACACACACACACAGATACGAAACACACACATAGAGACGACACACGCATACGCATACAGATACAAACACACACAGAGACGAACACCCACACAGAGACAACACACACAGAGAGACGACACACACACAGAGACGACACACTCAAAAATGACGACTTACACATAGACGAGACACACGCACAGAGAAGACACACACACAAAGACGACACACATAGAGAGATGACACACACACACACACACAGACCACAAACACACAGAGACAACACACACAAAGAGACGATACACAACACACAGATACGAAACACACACAGAGACGACACCTACACAGTGACGGCACACACACACAGAGAGTATGTACACGCACACGCCACAGGTGGCGCGCCACTCTAAGTGTGAACCTAGATCAACCCAACTTTTTGGATATCTCTCTCACTATGACTGTTCGTGTGTCGTGTGTACGTGTGTCGTCTCTATGTGTGTGTCATTTCTGTGGATGTGTCGTCTCTGTTTCTGTTGTGGACTCTGTGTGTGGGTGTCGTCTCTGTGCGTGTGTCGTCTCTTTGTGTGTTTCGTATCTGTGTGTTGTGTGTCGTCTCTTTGTGTGTGTTGTCTCTGTGTGTTTGTCGTCTCTGTGTGTGTGTCATCTCTCTATATGTGTCATCTCTGTGTGTTTGTCGTCTCTGTGTGTGTGTATTCTCTATGTGTAAGTCGTCACTTTTGAGTGTGTCGTCCCTGTGTGTGTGTGTGTTGTGATGCGTGTGTCGTCTCTGTGTGTGTTTCGTATCTGTGTGTGTGTGTGTGTCATCTCTATGTGTGTTTGTCGTCTCTGTGTGTGTGTCTTCTCTATGTGTAAGTCGTCACTTTTGAGTGTGTCGTCCCTGTGTGTGTGTGTTGTATCTATGCGTGTGTCGTCTCTGTGTGTGTTTCGTCTGTGTGTGTGTGTGTGTGTGTGTGTGTAAGCTGTGTGTGTGTGTAAGTTGTGTGTGTGTGTTTGTGTTGTCGTGTGTGTGTGTGTGTAAGTTTTTGTGTGCATGTAAGTTTTCGTGTGCATGTGTAAGTGTTTGTGTGTGTGTGTGTGTGTGTGTGTGTGTGTGTTGTGTGTGTGTAAGTTTGTTTGTGTGTGTGTGTGTAAGTTTTTGTGTGTGTGTGTAAGTTTTGTGTGTGTGTGTGTAAGTTTTTGTGTGCATGTAAGTTTTTGTGTGCATGTATGTGTTTGTGTGTGTGTGTGTAAGTTTTGTGTGTGTGTGTAAGTGTGTGTGTGTGTGTAAGCTGTGTGTGTGTGTGTGTGTGTAAGTTTTTTTGTGTGTGTGTCAGTTTTGTTGTTTGGGTGTCTGAGTGTGTTTTTGGTTGGTAGTGTGTTTATGTTTTTGTGTTTGAGTGTGTTTGTGTTTGTATTTGTGTTTTTGTGTGTCTCTGTGTGTGTGTGTGTGTGTGTGTGTGTGTGTATGTGTGTGTGTGTGTGTGTGTGTGTGTGTGTGTGTGTGTGTGTGTGTGTGTGTGTGTGTGTGTGTGTGTGTGTGTGTGTGTGTGTGTGTGTGTGTGTGTGTGTGTGTGTGTGTGTGTGTGTGTGTGTGTGTGTGTTTTTGTTATTGTGGGTTGTGTGTTTGTTTTGTGTTTTTTTTTTGTTTGTTTATTTTTGTTTTTTTTTTTGTTTTTTTTTTTTTGTCTGGGTGGTTTTTTGTGTCGTGTGTGTGTGTGTGTGTGTGTGTGTGTGTAAGTTTTTGTGTGTGTGTATGTTTTTGTGTGTGTAAGTTTTTGCATTCGTGTTATTTTTTGTGCTCGTGGGTATGTTTTTGCGCGTGTGTGTAAGTTTTTGTGTGTGAGTGTCAGTTTTTTAAAGTGTTTTTAAGTTTTCTTGTGCATATTAGTTTTTCTGTGAATGTTAGTGTTAGTTTGCTTATGTAGGTGTTTGTGTGTGTGTGTGTGTGTAATTTTTTGTGTGTGTGTAAGTTTTTGAGTTTGTGTGTGTCCGTTTTAGTGTGTGTGAGTTAGTTTTAGTGTGTGTGTGTGTGTACGTTTTCGTGTGTGTGTGTAAGTTT